>NC_056744.1:212930071-213057571 GCF_019279795.1 Protopterus annectens | reverse complement strand
ACAGAGGAATCTCATTTTTATATGTGTAGATACATGTTCTATGATGCTGTCTGATCTGCATTTTGGAGTGTTTCAGGCCTTTTCAGTTATTCTGAAATCTCTAATGCAGGTTAGAAACTATAGCCGCAGGGTTAATCAAAAATCATTTCAAATCTAGTATCAGTTATTGTCATGTTTAACCCTAGACTAGTTATTGTAAATCTATGCGTTAAAACTATTAACATAACAAATTAATACTGCTAAACATAGAATGTAAATCTTATATGTGATATAGCCTAGACATTCCCAGCTATAAGGATCACTGGCTCAAACATCTTACGCTAGTAGAAAAGACTGGAAGCACGGTCCCTTTATTTAGTATTTTATAGACTTATGAGAAGAGATCTGTGCCTTTCCTTCTGAGATTTTAGGGACCAAGAAGCACAGGATCTTTTACATTTCTACAAAATGAATAGTCCTACAAATAACAGATCAAGGGATTTAAATATTTACCAATAGCTAAATGTAACAAGATGGAGAGCTAGGTTCATTACACAATGCCTCCCCTATCTCTGGAACAGACTCTCACTGTAAACTAAGCAGTATAAGACTATCTTCTTTCAAGTGGAAACTGGATAATTCAATGGGTATTCACAAATTCATCCATGGCTTTTCTAGGAAAGCCTTCCCAGAAAGAGGAGGTTCATTCTGAGAGTAGGTACTGGCATGTCATAAAGGGTCGCAAGCCTGAATTGTCTTATATTTTTTATGATCCTATGGTATAAGTCTAATGTGTGCCTAATGCAAAACTGAATCAGATTTTCACTGATAAACCATGTAGTTAATGAAAAATGTTGGTTTCAGTGAACAAATGTAAGGAAATGACAACATAAAGTACAAACCATAACATTTCAGCATTATTATCCATAAAAAGTAAATTCATATCCTCAGAAAATAAAGTTGCCTGCATTGGTGACTTAGAGTGATAGAATCTTGACTACAGCTCAGGAGATCCATGCCCATTTTTTTTGGGGGGGGGGGCATGCACTCAGTCACACCTCTGGGATTCATCCCTGGAGGAGGTTGAGGAGGTGCAGATAGTGTTGTCTGCAAGATGGAAACTGCTTTGGCTGAGTTGCACTAATTCATCCATCCATCAACAACTTTTTTCCATTTTTGCACATGGGGGTTGGGGTGTTACTTCAACAGTGCAATCATCTAGAGTCAAGGTTCACAACACTGGGTGACTGGCAAGGTTGTACTTTCATACAACACACACACACACACACACACACACACACACACACACACACACACACACACACACACACACACACACACACCTATGGGCCATTTAGTGTGTTTAATCCACCATCCACCTACTACATACCTTTGGAATGTAGGAGGAAACCAGAGTGCAAGGAGAAATCCCATGCAAAGACAGGGGGGATATGCAGACTCCACATATAAGGCACCCCAGATGAGAATTCAACCTGAGGACCTATTGCAACAACACTACCTACTGCACTACTGTGCTGCCCATCAGAGGTGTAGACAACAACCTGCAAAGACAATCTTCACCATCCCTTTCGGTGGTGCCAGTGTGCTTGGACAAGGATTAAGCCTTAAATGGAAAATACTTTGACAGACCAGGTTGCCTGAATTGCCTCATTTACTCCAAACATGATTGGACTCAATCCTGTTGAGGTCAAGTTCAGTGAACGTACTGAATGAAGAGAAACACTGGGAGTAGTTTATGGTCAGTTGTGAAGGAACCAAAACAGGAGGAAAATGCCAATGTAAAAATATCCAGCCTTGCATGCATTTCATGTTCCTGGGGCACAAGATAATGAAAGTATCAGTAAAAGTTGTATGTTAAATTAGATCCAGTTAATTCAAAGTTTCCAAAGTACGTAAGTCTTAGGGGATTACTAAACTGTTCGAACAGTGATTCAAGCTGTAAATAACAAGCTAGTGAATATCAGTAGCAGAAAGCATGAAAAGAGAATAACTTTCTCCCTGACTGCTAAACATGACACCCTGGCATCATTAGCAATCCTCTGTCTGTTGAAAAAAATGATCTAGATGGCTGGTACACAGTACAGAAGATACTCAAGTCATGATGGCAACACAGGTTAAAACACAAATGTCTGCAAGTGGCTAATAACTGGTGTAATGTGCATAACAAAATATTTGCATGGTATAGCTCCAGATAAAAAAGTATTCTGTACTAGTTGAAGATCTCTGTTATTGCTCTTATCTAGTCCCACATAGAAGCCATTACAACACTTTAAGCATAAAGAGATCAGTGTGTATCTTAAACTATGCAAGTACTGTTTTGGAATAAAATGTTTAATCAGTGCAATGTTTTTATGATGATAAAATAAGGTTTAGCAACAGCTGACAAATGGTCCTTCAACATCAGCTTATCCTACATGATAGTACTAAAACTATGAATTTCAGCAGGAAGGAAGATGTAGGCAATATGAGTAGTCATCACTTCTGTTTTGTCTACAGCGAATCTTAGTTGACTGTTCTTCATCCAATTAAATAGCTTCAAGACAACCTTGCAATCTGGTCAGACAAACCTACCTTAGGGAATAAAAAGTATAACTAGGTATCATCTGCACAACAGTAGTTCCTCAAATCCCATTTTGAATGACATCACACAGCAGGCACAAACAATCAATGAAAAATAGTGTCCCAAGAATGGAACCCTTGGGAACCCTATCAATCAGGAATAAATCTGAGACAACGTTTTGATTATGCCTATAAGATAAGGAAGCAAAATAATTCTGGACTTTAGTATCGAGACCATATTAGGTCTACAGTACTGAAAGGATCATAAGATCCACAGTATCAAATGTAGCTGATAGATGGAAAAGGAGCAATATAAAATGATACCGTTGATCCCTTCCCACCAGGAGAACATTGATAATTCTAATATGAGTCGTTTCACTATCAAATATTTTGATAAACTCAGATTGAAAATGAGTCTAAAGTATGATTCACGCTGAACCATTGTGACCTGTCTGTACCTTTGTCAATGAAGCACAGATTAAGGATAGACAATTCTCCAGAATATCTCTACACAGGAATATTTTTTTAAGGTAAGAAGTCAGCTTATTTTTAGTTATTGAGGAATTAACCCACCAACAAAGGGGATCTGACAAGCTGTTGAATAACAGACCCCAACATATCAATGCAGTTTTTAAGTAACCTGATTGGTGGCAGCTACTTCCTCCTTATTATAAAATGCATGCTCAAAATTATTTTCATGATCTCAGTATAAGCACTATGAGTGAACTTAGTCCAAAAACCTTTTTGGTGAAATGCATCAAATATTATAATCACATCCTATAGATATACTATGAAGTATTATCTTCTAATTAATCTTAGCAAGACAAAAAATGAGCAAAGTCATCACATGTAGGTTGTTGTTGTTGTGTCTTTCGGCTTTTCCCAGTTAGGGGTCGCCACAGCGGAACTCCGGTCCGCTAATGATTGGCAGCAGATTTTTACATGCCGAGTTGCCAGCTCTGATGCACAACCTTCAACGAAGGTATGCCCATTCACGCATATCTCCACACAGAAGATGCTCTAGTTGAGAATCAAACGGGACAACGTCTTACTGTGAGGCGACAACGCTACCGCAGCACTACCACCGCAGTACAAAGTCATCATCATATGTAGGTATAGAAAATATTTGTCTGTTGACTTCTCAAACTGGACTTCACAATCTACCAATAGTTTTAAATGCTTTACAGTTTGGCTGGATGAATCAAAATTTTGTCAGAGCAAGAATAATGTTTTCTTAGGAGTAATTTCTGCCCTGTAAAGGGCATAGTGATCACAGAGATCCAGTTCACAGTACCAATTTGAATCTCCTCTCCAAAGCCTTTCTAATGCATGCCATATCCATCTAAGGGAATAGTGATCATGATAATGCAAGGATTCTTAAGAACACAACAAAACCAGGCAGACAAGCTGTAGGGCTAAAACAGTTTGCCTTGGGTCATCAGAAGTACTACTGAAATTAATCAACACATTTGTCAAGCAGAGGCATAATAGTTTCAGCTGCAGTATTTTTTTTTCAAATTCAAGAGCCTAATTAGTCATAGTTCAGGATATCCAGTTTGAGAAATCTATAAACTAAAATGAATCAACTGATGATCAAACATTTGAATTGTTCCACAACCATGTTTGATACATCCATATCTGTTCAGAGAACCGTAACAAGAGAATGCTGTTTATTTATGGGTGGCAATAGTAATCACTTAAGCAAATCCAAAACCTGTCATAATTGACTGAGAGGAAATCTCCTACCACAGTCAGTGACATATCATTGACCCAGATAGTGACATCATGAAAATTAATCACTCTTTGGGTACCAGCACTGTATCAGCAAGTCAGTGGATTCATGCAGCAATGTGCTCAGATCACTTGGAAGATGGTAACTGAGGTAAAATCTGTAGTTAGCTTATCTATGAAACACATATCCAAATGAGTGAATGTGCCCACCAGAAATGTGGCTAACACCAAGTCCAGATTTAAAACACAGTATTACTCCCCCCTGAGTCCTACTACCTCTTTATGTGAATGCCTAGTAATAAGACATTAATATGACCAGTACAAGAAGGAGGCTATAGCTATTAACCAGCCAAGTTTCTATAGTAAAAACCTGCTCAATATCATGCAGTAAATCAGATAAGATAGCCGACTTGTTGCAAGTAGAGCCTACATAGTGTAAAGTTCACTATAACTAGCCATGCTGGTAAAAATCACTTTTACCTGATCTATAATGACAGACACCCTGGAAATCTCACACCAAGAGGTGCAACCACTGACAAAGAAAGATTTGACTCCAGGAACATGAAAGAATATCTCCAGGTTAGAATACTCATGCTCAAGAGAGCCACCAGTACTGTTATAAATCTGGACCTTGTCCCCAAGTTTCTGAGGAAGAAGATCTGCAGGATAGTACTGTAACTGAAAAGTCAAGGGGCCCATACATGGTTATTTGTAAAATACTAAAGTATAATCGAAAGCTAAGCAGAAATTATATAAAATAAAGTAATGTGTAACAACTATAAAATAAGGCATTGGCTTTGTTCTCACAGAAAGAATACAGGGCATAAACAGCATATCCTATGTAGATTGCCTCTAAACCCTATCTCTATACCCTGTTCCCTACAGACTGTTGAAAGGCAATCTATGCTTGGCATACAAGGCATCCTTGGATCCCACTCTGACGGATCTTTTGCATATCCACAAAATGAATAGTATTAAAATTACTCAATCTAGGGATTTTAACTTTGCTTGGGCCATAAATAGGACGTGTTGGAGGGACAGGTATGTGCCTCGGAGAATTCTTCATCTCTGGAACACAATTCCCATCTGTGTGAAGCAGAGCTCTTCCATAACCCTATTCAAGTGAAACCTGGACCAGCGTATTTGAATTCGGAAATACACGCTGGGTCTAGATACTATGTCTCTGATAGACAGAGACACCCTGTAAATCTTGCTCTATCTTACATATAGCCTTTAAAATAACCTGTAAGGCACATAAACTTGTGAGACACAATGGGGATGCCTGGCTACTCTTATATAGGCTCCAGCTGTCATTAGCCTTGCATACACCTAGGAACCTCTGTGACACAGACAGGTGGAAACCTTGCCCATGACCCAGACAACCCCTGACTGCCTAGCAATTCAAGTAGGCACTGGAGAACCAATGGGGAATAGTGATGAAAGAACAGCCAAAGCTGTCTCACCCATTTTCAGAAGAGAAAAGTAGTCCTGGTTGCCAAACGCTGACTCCTGCTGGAGACACAGGTGCACAGCATGTGGTACATCAGCCTGGGATATATACATAGATTTCATGAGCTGGGTCCACATAACAACCTTCATGTAGCATGTGCAGAAATGCCTATCTTTATAGAGGTAAGCATAGCAGGGCCTTGCATCTGCAAGTGTACAATTCGGCCACAGAGGAAGGGTTAGAGTCATAAATTTAAAAGCCCAAGGCCCAACCCATGGCTGCTTGAATGATGGCATTCTGTGCGCATTTGGGAATGAATACATTATAACTGGGTCATTATGCAGTCTTGTTTTAAGTTTTGATGCTGTTCTCCTCCATTTTCACAGTAGTATGATAAGGAATCATGTCTGGTAGATCCTCCTACATTTAAGAGTTGCTACTTGTCATTACTGATGGTATCTTTTTAGTTCTTTACAAGTATATTTGTCATAATTATGATGAGCAGGGGTTCTAAAGTCGTAAAGAAATAAAAAAAATAATAATTCAGTAAATGGTGAGAATAATTTATTTATGAATTTTACTTTATTTACATATGCTTTTTCTATTCAACAATGACCAATTCAGACCCAGACCAGGTTGCTGTAATACAACAAGTACTCAAGTTACATAAAATATGTACAGGTATGCAGGATAAATAACATGCAGTTGTTGATCAGTATACAGTATAATTACTTTGGCGATGTTAAGAAGAAAAAATGCACTTCAGCAATAATAATAAGGAGAACATGAAGTGGAAGAAGGAGAAGGAGAGAGACAATGAGAAAAGGGAGAGAAAACAATACAGAAGGGGTCCAAAAAGAGTAACTTGAAACTCTACAATGTACATATAGACATGTAATGGCCAACTGTGAGTAATGGATCAAGGTTCTAGAGGGCAAGTCTAGAGCAATAAGTAGAGGTTAAGTTATCTGGCCTGAGTTAAGCCATTTGGACTGTTTTTCGCAGGTATACTTTAAATTGTGGGCTGAATTTAGTGTAGATGGGGATGTGCTTTAAGGTGGTTGGGACTTTCTGCAAAGTTCTGGGCTAGAATTGAGAAACTGTGGTTGTACATGATAATTTTATTCTTGGTAATTGAAGAGATGGTCCTGATAGAGATTGTTCTCTGAGGTTATTTAAATGAGTTTAGCAGAGAGTGGTTAAACAGTGTCATGGTCCAAGTGTTCTAAAAATCAGGAAGCCATGTACGGGGTCGGCTCTTTGTTCTATTTGTGGAGTATACGCCTTTTAAATAGAGAAGCAGTAATGTTCATTTTTAGGGGAGTTGAATATGAAGTGGCAAGTTTTGTTGGACAGTGACTGCAAGGCTGAGGTGTTTTTCTTAGATGCAGCAGCAGCTAATAAGGGGAAATCTATATTTCATTTGGGCAAATACTGTACCCTTACCTACTGTGGGTGGGAAAGGAAGTGTGAGATTTTATGGGCCCAAAACAGGAGGTAGTTAATTGATCTAGTTTTCTTCATGTGATCTTGAAAGTTAAGGATATGGTCAAACAATACCCCTATATATTTGAAAGTGGGTGTGATTTCAACTGGGAAGCTGTTTATAAGTGTTATTGCCAGGTTATTAGGGCAGTTTACCAATTTTGGGCTGTACTAAGGATCACTGAATTTGTGTTAAGGATAATTTTCTTTTTTTTTTGGAAGTGAGCCAGGTATTGACTAAAAGTGTCAGTTATATTATTCGGTGCTGAAGAGCACTGAGGGAGAATGTTAGCCAAACACAGTTACAAAACACCACCTAGTTGTTATTTCATAGTCTATTAACTGTATTAGCTTTAAAAAATGCCAGCAAAACATGTTAGATTTTAAGAAGATTTATTGGATTTTATTGCACTGCAGAATGGCACAACAGAAATATCTAAACTACTATATTAACAATATTTTAACTAAAAAATAATATTTTAAAATCACAGAAAACATATTTCATTTCCTTCTTCTGGTGCATATGCTCACAATTCTATTAACTTTCATATTAATGTATTTTGATTTTAATTGTGGTATCAGCCAACATTCCATTTCAGTTAGCATGTTCTCACTATGTACACAGTCCATGATGTTTTCATAGTGTTTTCATTCATGATGTATCTAGCCCCATATAACCCGAGTGATTACTTTCAGTGCCTTGTGATAATTTTTTCAGTTCATACATTATTCATTAACTTCTGAGCAGAGGTAATGTGACTGAACATAATATAATCTAAACCTGCATTCATCTGCTTTATCCAGCTCTGTCTTACACATTTTACTACTAAGGCCCAAGTCACATGGGTTATCAATACTATTTTTAAGCACTATATTACAAATGGCCATTAAAATCACAACTTATGTTCTGTTCTAAAGTCTGTGCATTGTACATATGGTACTATTTTCTTTGCTAAGCATTGTGGAATGCATTATATACTTAAAATGCTAAGTCTGTTTTGAAATATGACATTTTGTCTGCACTTCTAATATCCCTTCTTTGTTTGATGCAGAGTCATTGCTATACAGATTCAAATAACATTTTAAGATTCACATCCGTTCACTATGTAAGTTGTTTTATAATCCACTTTACAAAATAGTTACAACAGTCTGTATCTTATATATCCAAACTGCGCATGACAATATCTAACCTTTTACATTGTCAGCCATTCTGTCACAGAATCTTTACAAACACTGTATGTAAATATTTATTTAATTAGTTAGGTATTCATTTTGGTAATCAGAGTAGAGCGCAGATCCAAATGGACCTATTTCAGTCTCAGCCTGGGCAAATGGAAATGACAGACAAACAAGTTAACAAGAAGTATTATGAATACAAACGAACTGTTAAGTGCGGATAGCAACGAATCAATAACATTAATAGTAATAAAGTACACAGTACAGAGAACAATAATGAGAGACGGTTAGATTAAAGAGAGAAGTAGAAGAAGAGAGCAAACTAGTGAAGGGATAGAGTGCAAAGTGTAAAAGGTAGCAACAATAAAGTAAGATAACGGAAGGGCACAAAGAAATTAACAGTACGCAGTATATAGAATGTGGAAGGGATATCGCTTATTAGTGCAGCGAAATAATGTGAGGAGACAAAGGTGCCTGAATGGTGAAGGGGAGAGTGGGGGGTTAGGTGGAGTGCCCAGAGGGAAAACTTTTACAAACTGATTCAAAACTGAGATGATCTTTAAGTTGAGCATGAAATGATGGGTATGAGGTGAGGATTGAAGTTTATTTATTGTTCATGCCCTGCCTTGCACCAAATGCGTTGCGTATGCATTTATGCATAGACTGCCTTACAATAAATACTGCACATTCTAAGAGCAATATTTTCCAAGCTACCAAACATAGACAAATGCATTTACTTGGGGAATTTGACTTCTCACTCCCTAGTTATATATGCTGTCTCTGCAGTTCCACAACCATAGTCAAAGGGAAACCACAACAGAAATGCTATCATCTATCAAACATAAGGTGATGGAAGCAAAAATCAATGCATTTTGTTACCAGTGGTTAGTGACACCCTACCCCAATGATAAATTGTGTTGTCAGTTATAGGAAGCACTGCCATATATGCACTCATAATGCATATCTCTAAATGTGCAGACAGGTACATAACTACATAGTACTGTCACTGCTAACATTTCCTGCCTGGTGCATTAACTGCTCCTGAATTAATACTGCTTTTCAATTCTGTTTTATTATATTGCTTAAAAATAGTATCCTTTGTTTTTAATGTGCAACTCCAAACCATTTTCCTTTAACAGTCTATCTAAAGACATGCAGACACTATAGAATATCATGGAAATTAATACTTCAGGATAAATGTAACCAGTTTCCTTTTCTCTTGGTTTAACATGGCAGCATGCAAAACACATTGCAATTTTGGTCGTGCAGTAAACATGCACAAAACCATCAACTCATTTTGTCAGAAAGTGTTCTGTTCTTGATATGTGAAGTACAATATACTAATTAAAGACTCTCACTCATTTTTCTCAGAATGTATTTATATTTATTGATTAAAATAAATTTAAATCATATCCTTGTGATATGAATATCATCTTGTCAATTAAGTTGTTGTATCTTTCGGCTTTTCCCGTTTAGGGGTCACCACAGTGGAACTCCGGTCCGCTAATGATTGCCAGTAGATTTTTACGTACCGAGTTGCCAGCCCTGACGCACAACCTTCAATGAAGGTACGCCCATTCATGCATGTCTCCACACAGAAGACGCTTTCACTGAGAATCGAACAGGACGTCTTACTGTGAGGCGACAACGCTACCTTAGCACCACCACCGCAAAATATTGACCTGTAATTAGTTAGCAAACCATAATTAATTCATTTATAATAAATAGTTTACCTTCTGCATCAACCTATCATTAGTGTAGGAGATATGTTGCAATGGTGGAATATGGGATGTGCCCCCTTCTGTATCAGAGTACAGGTTACAGATAAGCTCAAAAAGTTGCTTTGCAGTTGACAGTCTGCAGGTCTGCAGTGATTTGTGCTGTTCTGGAAAAACATGAACGTTATTTTCATTCAGACCTCAGAGAATAATGTATTATGAGAAAAAAATTGCACCCTAAAGTGTTTACCTCTAACAGGAAAGAAAACAGTAGACTTTTGTATTTATTCTGAAGTCTGGAATCAGCCAGTCATTGAGTGATTACCTGTGAGGAAAATCATGAATATTTGGGGATTTAGGAAAAAAAACTCACTATTTGCAAAATAGCATTTTTCTATAAACAATATTCACTTCTATAGCACGGCTTTAGAATATTTCATGTCCAAATTAGTTGTTCTGTCTCAGCATCATCAAAAACAAGATAACATTTATATTCTGCATAATCAGAAATCAATAATTTTAAAAAATAAGCCAAAACACCAGTTCATTAAAATATGTAAAATAGAACAATTCTTGGTACTTTTATGCGGTATTCATACTGCTTTTGCCTGGTTGTCCTTACATCACACTGTTCTTATGACTAGTAGCAACAAGCTAGAAAGAAGGCATGTGAACACAGAGACCTATGCACCGTGCATGAATCCCATGGGATTCTCTTAAGTAGCCCATGTTTCTTTAACCACAAGAGTGCACTGAAATGTCACCATATATTTTTAAAAGGAAGCATAAGTCAACATGTTCTCGTTATTCTGTAACAGTAAATTTGAGGGGGTGTGAAATCTGTTTCCTGCTGCCTGAATGTGCTGTCTATTAACCCCATGACATATGTTTGTGTGTGTTTTTATCTTTCTTCTTCACTATGGATCCTTTATTTGTGATTACTATTTCATGCATTTATATTTTCTGTTATCTGCTCTTAATCCTGCTACAGGACTACACAGCCTTACCACCTTCTCTCTTTCTTGATAGCCAGTTAAGAATGCAGTTAACCTACACAGCAATACATCATGTTGCTGTGGTATCTCTGCCATACCCAACTTAGCTTAGCATCACTGAGGGTCCCTTGGGGGGGGGGGTCAAGATAAAAATGGAATTATTTTATCAAAGGTGCAGTGGCATTTGTAGGCAATTAGGTGCTAGTTTACACAAAATTCCACATGCTGTTAATGCTGTGGCTAATGTGATAGTAATTTGCAAGAATACCAATTGTAGTTGTGCATGGCATTTTTATGTGTTATCACACAAGAACAAATGTTTCATCTCAAAATTATAGTATTACTTCTAGTAATTGAAATAAATGACACAGTCGATGAGTTATTTGCTCCCGCAATATTTTATTTCTGGTTTTGGTTACAACTTTATTGTGTTGTGAAACTACTGGTAGGCGTGGTTAGAACAGCATGTATTGCAAACCTTTAACAGTAGTAATACAATGCTGATAATATTAGGAAACTATTAATAATTGTTGAGGGATAATTAATTTTTTCGTGATGTATTAGAATCCCCCCTTTGCCAAGTGTCATCCAGCTCCCATATGTCCACTCCTGCACTATCAAGAAAACTTCCAAGCCCACAGTACTGACATGGTTTCAGTAAGAATGTCCTCAATGTTCTGAGCTTGCAAAGGTAGCTAATGTCGCTAGCCATACCACTTTCATATTCTTTAAATTTCTGTTCTTGGTTATCGCTATAGTGTAAGTTAGGATACTGGAGCTAATGAGATACCAATGGTAGCTGTATTTTCTCTACCAGTGTCACTGGTGGCCACTGTATGACAAACAATACTCAGTTCTATAGTACTGCATTAGAATATTTAATATCTAAATAATTTATTCTGTTTCATCATCATCAAAACCAAGAAAACATTTATTACATAATCAAAAAATCAACAATTTTAAAAGTAAGTCAAAACACAAGTTCATTAAAAGTACATAAAGCACAACTATTATCTTTAGTTTTATGAGGTATAGTCTCCACATTCAAATGCAGGGTACAACAATCCATGTATACTTTAACCCTAAACTGAATTCCAGCAAATATTTTAATCGAAACATAATGCAGATCCTAAGAGTAACAACATAGTCATTTGCTTGTATAAGTACAACAGTGAAATTCAACCATGAGCCATTTTATTCAGTATAAAGTTTGTGCAACTCCAACATTATCAATGGAGTCAACCAAAATCCTCTTAATCAATTGCCCTTTATGTAACCCTACTCCTGTACATGTTTGAGCAGAGCCCATAGACAAAAAATATTTCCCTGCAATAATATGTGCTTGTGACATAACATGGTGTCATTTTTACAGCTTGCTTTTTTCCTTACATACCTTAATATTGTACCCTCTTTTACTTCCCAGAGTAATAAAATACACACTATGTCATTTCAGATCCTTAGGTCTCTTCTTAAATATGCATGCTTTATTTAGTTATTTACTAGACCCAATTATATAGAAATAGTACTATACCAAGGTTTACTTTATTTCATAAAATTGTGGCTGTTGCAAATCTTATAGCATGTAAAATATTAAAATGCAAAAATAAAATGTGCAGAATAGGAAAAATATAACTTTAAAGTGAGGCATTGCTTTCAGTGGAAAGACTACAAGACTGATGAGACTCAGTCTAAAAGTGTTACTCAAATGTTGGAACATTTGAACTGCCTAGATTATTTTGCACTGCTTTGTTCATTACATTATTTGGACACCAAATTGTTGAACTCAGCTTCTCCCAGCCTATCACCAAGCTAAAATATTTTGAGAACAGGAAAATTATCATCTAGATTTTTTTTAATTCAAACAGGAATGCCTTAGAATATGTTATGTCTTGAAAACGCCACAGCAGAAACACCATTAACGTTGGTCTGCACATGTGGATTGCATTTCTGAAGAGAGCTGAGGTGGATATCATTTTGCCTTTGCAATTACACAACTACTTTTTGGACTTGTTGGTCAGAGGTAGACAGAAATTCAGGGTCTATTAAATGTATATCTCCAGCTACTGGCAGAGACAGGTGCAGATAAGCTGGTGTTCGAGTTCTTCTGTATCCCATCTGTTTAAATAAATTCCTCCTGGAAGTTTAAAGTTGCTTCTATATTTGATTTTACAAAGTGCAATCCTTAATTTTATTTATTTCAAGTAAAGAGTTTCTTTACTCAATATTAAATGCTTTTGGCTAATGATTTATCTATTATTACCTTAAGGATGTGTGCGTTGGAATGGTGTTTCAGTGACTGCTGGTTTGAACATTTGGAAATGTTACTGCTCAAGCTATTGCTCCTACACAAATATTTAACATCTGTCATGCTTTAAGAGTCAACATTAATTACGCGTCGATGTACCTAGCTAATGGAAGCATTATCTCAAAGACTAGTCTTGTTTTGTTCTGGACAGATATGATTAACCAACCTGGAAAACTTTTGTTTGAGTGCAAAATAATATTAAGTCAAGTTTGATTACTGTTCAAACTTGACCGATATTATTTGGCACTCAAACACAAATTTTCCAGGTGGGTTAATGATAACTATCCAGAAAAAAAAAAAAAAAGAAAAAACAAGGCTGGTGTTTGAGATAATGCTCCACTATCTAGGTACCTCGAGTTACACATGATTACTGTGGGGCTACACAGTGGCACAGCAGATAGTGTTGTCACCTCACAGCAAGAGGTTACCCAGTTTGATTCTCAGCAGGAGTGCCTTCTGTGCGGAGTCTGCATGTCCATCCTCTGTTCGCACAGGTGCTCCTGTTTCCTCCCACGTTCCGATGACATGCAGTAGGTAGATTAGACACGCCAAACTGGCCATATGTGTGAGTGTGTGTGCAAGTGTGTGATGTGAATGAACTACTGTGGAAGGGCTAGCCATCTTGTAAACCTTGGCTCTAGATGATTGTCACCATTGAAGTGAAACCCTGACCTCATGTGCAAAAAATGGGCAAAAGGGGTTGTGGATGGGTGTATGGACAGGTGGATGGATGGAAGTTTGATTACTGTTGGTAAGACTAGACTGGAAGGCACTAGGCTCTACTTGATTGTGGTTAAATCCTGGGGAATAAATGATTATAACTCTGATCTGTTACTGTACATTAAAGCATATTTGGGTGTGGTAGATTTATGCCATCACCTGATCCAGGAGTGTACATTTACCATACACTATTATGGGTAGTCTCCCCTCATATAATATTCTGTATAAGTGGATAATTAGATGTCATACCCATTCATCATAAATAAGTGGTAACAGTGGTGCAGATTGTAAGACCATTGCTCTTGTCTATCACATATTTCTTTTTACAAATTGTACCTTTATCAAAAAATGTTAAAGAAACAGACACATTTAAACCATGTTGCAGTCTGCATTGGTCTGCAATTTCACCCTACTATATGTGTAAATGTAGTTTACAACTGATCTGTAAATGGAGCTCTCTAGAGCCTATTATGTATACTTTAGTGTCAGAAGGAATGCATGGACCCTATATAGGCTGAGTAGAGAAATGTTGAAGTAAATATTAATAGAAAAAGTCGAGTTAAAAACATCCGGGAATAAGAAGTAAAATGATATCTAATGGCTGCCTGATGATATTTCTGCTGCAGTTCCAATATGTAATGTTCAGGTTAGTTTGTAGTGCCTATGCTTTGCTTTATTCATCTAGGTAAAGAACAGGAAGGAGGTGAATTGCTTGAGGAGGAAAGGAAGAATGCTAAAATGGAAGGATTAATGGATGTACGTAGCAGCGACTGAGTCTGGATACTTTGGCTTCGAATTGGAGAAACATGTGAAACATGTCTACACAATAATTTACAACTGTATGAGGGGAAGTGGGGGGTGGAAAACAATTTGTGCAAAGGAAATGATCTGGGGGTGTGAGGAATGGAATTAGAGTGGGGGGAGCAAAGCACAGATGAATGTAACAAGGCAGTGCAGAACAAGTTTACCTTCCCTCAGTCAGAGCCCAAAGAACAGAACTCAATCTATTGAGAAACTCTACTGAGAAAGTCCAGTATATTTTATTAAATATAAGTAAGCTCCTCTGCAGCTAAATAAACAATACAATAAAGGTAAATGGAATAGGGGCAGGGAGGTTTTTGGATATGTGAATAAATTAGCTCAAACTATTTCTCATGAATGCAATATTAGAATGATGAGTGATAGAAGACAGAAGAACTTTTAGCAAAGTATAATTGTAATTTGCAGAAACTATGTAATTATTAAAAGACAAATTGCGTTTGCTTTTTAGTATGAAAATATCTGCAAGCTGTTAGTGGACTTGATTGCCACATGCTGAAAGTACATTACTGCAAACAAAGTGCTGCATTTTTCCTCAACTCTGAGAGGATCTATTTTGTTTTTGTGTCTTCAGCTTTAAAAATATTTTTGTTTTGACTCATTTGGGGGGGGGGGGGTGACAGATAGGGAAACTGCACATTACACCAGAAAACGTAGCTACTGCTCTTCAGGTTTGCTTTTTCATTTGAGGGGCACAGTGTCTGCTTCTTCTGATCGAAGCAGTAATTTCATTTAGTGATTATTATTATTATTATTTCTGTTTTTGTTTCTACTTATCTGTATCATATTGTAGGAGTGGGGCTTGTGTCACTGTATAGGGGTGGTGCAGGTCTGGCTTATGTAGGGTATCAGGCTTGCCTGCACTGTATGGGCTCCATTGCAGCTAGGTGTTTTCCTGGTATGCAGAGACTTTTTGCCTGCACCAGTGTATTACTCAGTACTATACGTTGAATGACATGTTGGCATGGGAGATGAATCTCTGTATGGACATATACAGTACCACTGCTGTCCATTAATTTGCTCCACCAGTGCTAGCTGGTATTCTAATGGCAATGGCTTTCTGGACTGCATATGATCAGGGGATGGGTTAATTTGTACAGGGTTAGCTGACAAGTTACTACTAGTCATAATGGAGCAAGACTGCACATCGGGGCTTGTTCCACTTTGCAAGGTATATTGTGAGTCTTAAAGGGAGTCAAGGCTCATTCTAGAATGCCCAGCTCTGCTCCATGGTGCATAATGCTCATGATCACTCTCTTGAATTTTTAGGCCAAGTCCAATGACTGCTGCTTAACAGTCACACCATGTTTTGGTATATTAAAGCATCGCATTTTTGTCTTTGCTTTGGAAACCAGGCAGAGTCAGGAAAATTTGAAATAGTTTTTTTGGAAATTATTACTATATTCAAACACAGTGTAAGACTGCGCAATTTTTCACACTTATGTGAGACTACTGACTAAATTTCCAAATTTGTGTGTTATCACATATTTAAGAGTGGAAAGGGGAGTATAAAATTCTACAATTCAGTAACATTTAAGATAGGTTTGAAAGACTTCACACATATCATTGTGCTAAATGGATTACATCACACAAGATACTGGGCATATAAGCTCAAACATATTGTGCTAAATGGATTACATCACACAAGATACTGGGCATATAAGCTGAAAGAAGGAAAACATCGATTGACAGTATCCTCAAAACACAGCGGTAGGTATTATGTATGTGATCCCCGTAAAATAGTGGAATCATTGGGAGATTATTGTAATCACATTTACAATGGTGAATCAACACAGATGAGGGATAATATTAGTTCATTCCTATCAGCAATCCAGATTCCAACAGTAGATTTAGATCAAACAGAATTATTGCCCTGGCCAATGCAACTTTATGAAATTAGTGAAGCTATTAGAAGTTTGGTCCCATGAAAATCACCTAGACCTGATAGTATAGCAACTAACTATTATAAACAGTGTTTTCATGAGATTAGACATACTTTATTTAAATTCTTTCATGTGGCAATAAAATTAGGGTACTTTCCACAGTCTAGTCAGCAAAACTTTTATTCCTAAAACCTTTTAAAAAGGTAAGTTTACTGGCCAGTTATCACTCAGTTTCACTGCTATAATCTGAAACAACAGTTTTAGTAAAGAAAGGTTAACTTCTAGCTAGATGCCTGGAATGAGTTTTGCTCTCACTAGTACATCAGTCTCAACAATATTTTGTGAAGTGCAGACAAGGCATCTGGCCTAATATGCTGCAGTTAGGTAAGGGTACTCAGGACCCATGGCCTGAGCTATGTCTAGGCCTGCAGAAGGCCTTCAACATGATTAAATGGAATTTTCTTTTGTGGTCACTTTGTAAATCTGCTATTCCAGAAGAATTTTTCAGAATGTGTTAGGTTCTATAACAGGATCCTTTTGCTTATGTATCAACTAATGGGCTGGAATCCCCTACCTTCATGCTGCAAAGCGATACAAGGTGGGACTAGCCTCTGTACCCCCTACACATTTACAGTGGCAACAGATTGTATCAGATAATATACCCCTAGATTAGGTATCCCTGTCATGGACAATGAATATGTTTATTCTATGTGGTTTGCAGATGATGGAGTTATTTGCTTCTTGAACCCCCACAAAAGACCTTCTTAGAGTCCTTGATATGCATGATGTTTTCTGAAAAATTTCAGGATTAAAGTTAAACAGACAAAGATCTACTGTATAGCCTCTCAGTCAGAGTTGGGATAACTTTAAAGGGGCCCTAGCCAAGTACAAGATAACAGTGGTGGATCATGTATTCCATTTAGGCATATATATTTATAGAAAACATGGTAGTACATTGGATTATAACTATAGGGTAGTGCATACAGATGTGGCCAATACTCTTTTAAGATGGAAGGTCATAAGCTAGCTTTTATGGCTAAACTTGTCACTACCAAAATGTTGATAATACCTACATTTTTATTTCTGGTTAAACACATCCCTCAAATTACCATTTCAAACTACCCAAATAAATTCTAAAAGGTAATACCAGACTTACTTTGCGAAGGGCACCCTCCCAGTGTGGCAAGACAGATGTATGTTTCAGTAGCAAGAGGGTCGGGGGCATCCCTGACTTTCTGAAGTATTCTTATGTGGTGACATCTTTACAATGGCTTCAAGCCTTTCAGAGACCTCAGCCCACATGGTTAGTACCGAAACTGAGAGTCATCCATATGTTAAGTTTGTCCCAAAGTTCGATGGG
Source organism: Protopterus annectens (assembly GCF_019279795.1). Classification (NCBI taxonomy): domain Eukaryota; kingdom Metazoa; phylum Chordata; order Ceratodontiformes; family Protopteridae; genus Protopterus; species Protopterus annectens. The sequence goes on along the minus strand of NC_056744.1, from coordinate 213,039,370 downwards.
GAGGGGAAGGGTATGGGATCCTGGTGGTTTGGATGTTAAGGTAAGGAAGATATTTCATATAAGTGGTACAATGGTGGAGTATAATTTCATTTGGCTCAACAGTACATTTCAAGGTGAGGAATCCTTTGTTTTGGGCTATTGGATTACAGGTGGATTATTTACCTGGGCAGATCTAATAAATAGTGAGAACCACAGTTTCCTTTCCTTCCAGGAGTGTCAAACAACAAAAGATTGGAAGAGACTTATTTTCTGGCAATCCCTGCAAATCAGGGATATATATTCTAAGGTGAAATCCCAAAAGAATTGGCCACTGGATATCCACTGCACCTGCTCGAATGATGCTATACCAAAGGGGTAGAAATAAAAGCAGCATCTCAAAGTGTTATGCCTCTTTTCAAAGACTAGGTGAAGATCCAGTAAGGTTAAAGCTTGGTGGGAAAAGGATGTTGGATGCTCTATTAGGAGATAAAACATGGAATTTGTTTTAAAAAGATGCTTGGGTAAATAGGGCTATTCCCCAGATAACTTTCACTAGACTAAAATGATTGCAATAGTGGCAACATGCATCTTTGACTATCTGTAGAGGATCTTTAATAAATTAGGGAAAGTGTTGGAGATGCCAACTTCCCCAAGCAGAGTTTGTTCATATCCTCTGGTACTGTCTCATTAGCCAACAGTTCTAAGGCCACATCATTGACACTCCATGTTGCACAGTGAGAACCAGGTTGCCTGATATTTTACACTGAATCACCTGGCTGTTCAGATTCAAGGGTGATTAGTGTAATCTGCAGCAGACATTGCAGAATGGGTTAAAGCTCTCACTATGGTGGCATGTGCTATGTTGCTCAAAAATTGGAACAATGGTTCAGAGATCATGGACCTTAATAAATACTTTTCAGTCTCTTTAACTCATTCACACCAATGGAGCTCAGGAAGTTTGCACTGTAACTTCCAATGGGCGAATCCTAAGCCTTTTAACAGAATCAAATTATGTCCTCACAGTTCAAACAAATGTTCATATATCTGGAACCATAGGGGTTATGAAAGAAGTACAAATGGCAAACCCTTCAGCACAAACTGTTTTATAGCAGTAGCGTTCTTTAGGTTCAAAGTCTTAAACCAAATTTTATAAGTCGCAGTAAACGCAGTAACTATTACATTTGTAATATTTTGTAAACAACTTACAACATCTCAGAAACCACTCAAATTATACTGTCAGCAGCATTTTATTCATCTAGCTCTGAGCTTTCATATGAGGCTAAAGAGTTTTGCCTGTGTTACATGGTTGTGGAGATATTTTGAAAAATATGAAAATTATATCTATATAAATTAACCTAAAAACAGCAGTTAATATATGTTTACCTACACTAGACAGAGGTCAAATATTAACACAGTTGAGTTTGCTATTGTGTAAGCTTTAAGATGAAATCTTTAAAAACCTTGTACTGGACATGTCACTCGGCTGTAATGAGTTAACCAAACTTTGGGATCATACCAAAATTCATAGGTAGGCCTCAATAAACCATGTTTTTAATGCTCTGTACCATGCTTGGTAATGATATAGGGGAGCAGTTATTCAAGGCAAGGGTGTAGGCAGGATTTTCAAATTTGTACTCACAGCTCCCAGACTGCTGTCTCCAGCAATCCACACCCACATCAACACATTGCTGTCCGTGCACTTCCTTAAATTGCTGACCAAGCTACGACCCTTTTATAATGCTGCTTACTGAATGAATCATTGACAACCATTTGCCAGGATGGTAATTACTTGCATGATGAAGCAGCGTACGCATTTTATTCCAAAAGTGCATCTTCACATGTACACACACACACACACACACACACACACACACACACACACACACACACACGCACACACGCACACACGCACACACGCACACACACACGACAACACCATACTACACCACATCACACATGTATACCAGTTAAATAGAAATACCAAGATGTTATCAAATAGTTTCAAATGCTACACCCAAATGCACAGCAGTCTTGCAAAGGCATAATTATAACAGTAAATAGTAGGACCACTCATTTGACTTACAAACTACCCCTTCCCCACCCGTTAGCTACCTAAACAAACAACCCCCCACCCATTACCTACATAAAGTAGGTCATTTGGCCATGCCAGCATCAGTAATGTTTTCATTACTGTATTGAACTGATACATGCAAATAGCCAAGAGTTTGTATTCTATCTTGTTTCACCCAAATACACAGTAGTCCTACAAATCCAGAATTATTACACCAAAGGTACAGTGCTAAGCATTTCATCCACAAACAGCCATCATATCAATTGCCAGCCTAAGGTATCTGCTTTGACCCTGCCAGGATTAAAACAAAAATAGGAATGATTGCATTAATTTACTCTGTTGCACAGAAACAGTAGTTACAGGCTTGTATGACAGTTGACTTTACCAAAATGCACATTAATCTTGTAAAGCCACAATTACAACAGTAAACAGTAAACATCAAGACCAGTCAACTCATTTCATTCAAAAACACTCCCCCATTACCTAACTAAAGTAGTTGCTTTTTACCCTGTCAGGATTAAAGAAGAAATAATAGTAACAGTTGAGTTGCATATTTATTACTTTCATTTTGTTAACAGAAACATTAATTACAGCTTGTGAGTGCCAACCAAATATGCATTTCATTTTATTTATTTTACATTTGTTTACCTAGGATTCTGCAACCGGCTTTAGTCCAAAAAACTTTTCAGCATATGCCCAGGGGAGAAAAGCTCCAGTTTATTAGAAACACAGCCACAGTATGTGATTTGATCTTCCGAGGTTAAAAAAAAAACTACAGTGTCACTAAGGTAAGTATCTTTTTTTTCACATAAACAATATTCAGAGTTCAGACCGTGTGGTCCATCTTACTTCACTCAAATGCACATTACTCTTGCAAAGCAAGCCAGAACTGTTGTCATTCCATTCACACATAGGCATTGCTCCCATCCCAACTGTCTACCCAGAGAATTTGCTTTGAGCCTACAAGGTTTAAAAGCGTATACTTTATTTAAACAAAAACGGGTTACGTCGAACACCACTCCATCAACACATATACACCGAACCGCGAAATAATCGAACGCACAAAACCATGAAACTCAAAATACCAGATTGTCATACTTAGCCAACCTCACTGCCCGAAACATACTACCCACCCAAACAAAATAAATAAACCACAAACATACACCAACCAAAACCCTACTTCTAACCCTACACTAAACCCCACATACACCACTATATATGCACTATCCTTAACCCCTCCCTAACCCTAAGGTCCGTAACTACCGCACACTTACCCTATGGATCTACACCCAAACAAAATAAATAAACCACACACATACAGTAACCAAACCCCTACCTCAAACCCTACACTAAACGTTAAATACATTATCCATCTTACATTACCTATCTATGCACTTACCTTAAACCACACCGTAATCCTAACCCTAATGTTCGTAACTATCGTACAATTAACTTACGGATCTGTAGCTCAGACGGGCCAACCAAAACACTTCTACATTTCGAATTTTGCAGTAATTTTGCAGTTCTGTGCATTCCATTATTTCACGGTTCGGTGTATATGTGTCGATGGAGTGGTGTTCGACGTAATGCATTTTCATTTAAATAAAGTAGACCCTGTTTAAAATAATGAAAATAAAAGACCATGGTTACATTATCAAACTTTATTCACATCACATAGCCAGGAACTTGCACGTGGTTTTACTCCAGTTCACCCACACACACTTTACTCATGCAAGAGTAGATTTTGTTTCAACAGCAATATATTGACAAACCATCCTAATGAATCTTGACTAACCCTGGAAAAAGATATTAGGTTAAAAAAAGCACATGTCATCGACAAATGGCCCCCCAGAACACACTGCATACCTAGTATCTCTTTGATACCTCGTTCAAAACATGAATCTGTTACAGTTTACACCACGGGAACATAGAAACCATAAATAAAACAAAACCAAACAGTAGAAACACTCAGTTTATTAAAAAAAATAATAAACAGAAATAAAGCTTTCGGGATGACCCTTCTTAAGTATTTAAAACTCTCATTAAAACAACCATGTTTATATAAAATAGCACATGATACAGCCATCCTAGAACAACAATACATTGATTAAATAATTTATTACATCATCACAGACACAGTCCCTAAAACCAATGATTTAAAACTATCAATTCAAAAAATGAAAACTTAAAAATGTACAATCCAACATTCCCTTATTTAAATTAATTTTGTTTAGCAACCAATACTGATTTAATTGTTATCATACTATTAAGGCCAGGGGATGTATCTGCTTCCAACCTTACTAGCCATGTATATTCAGCAAATTCCAATTTATTATTTATATCCCCTTCTCTCAGACTTTTATGTACTATATCTAGTACTTTAAATTAAAAAAAATGAGATGAGCCCTTTTCACTTATATGTTTTTGCTAGAGTATTGGTTGCTATTCCTCTCCTAATTTCTGACCTATGCTCAGTAATGCGATCTCTTAACCTCCTTGAACATTTGCCCACATAGAATCCTTTACATTCAGCACATGTTGCTAAATAGACTATTACAGCTGTATTGCATGTAGATCATGCTACAGTGTAGGGAATGGGAAATTTCCCATTTCCGCTCTGCCGTGCACTGAAGTGCGATCTTGGAGTTGGTATATTTAAGTAGGGGGGTATGGGGGGTGCAGAGGGGTTGCCCCCCTGCTAAAACCCTTTAAGTTTACCTTTTTTTTCTTAGTTTTATTACATTTTCAAACACTTAAATGTTCGATCAATAAAGGTTGACCTTTAAAGATTCAAACATTTAAGTGTTCATCAATGTAATACAGACCCATCTCTTTGATAACTGGCAGGAAAAAGAAATTCATCAACAGCCCCCAAAACACACAAGACCACTAGCATTTGGTTGACCCTGTCAGTGCATTATGATAAAAAAAGAAAATCATCAACTGTCCCCAAAACACATTACTTCCCTATATCTGGTTAACCTTGCCAAGATATTATATTAAAAAAAAAAAAAAAAAAAAAAAAACAGAAAGTCATCAACAGCTCCCAAAACACACAAGCCACTAGAATCTGATTGACCTTGTCAGTATATTATGTTAAAAAAAGAAAATAATCAACAGTCCCCAAAACACATTGCCTCCCTAGTATCTGGTTAACTCTGCCAGGATATAATGTAAAAAACGAAGAAAGTCATCAAAAGCCCCTAAAACACACAGATCACTAGCATCTGGCTGACCCTATCAAGAAAAAAAATTAGAAAGTATCTGGTTGACCCTGCTAGGAAAAAAAATGAGAATTTACCTTATACACTAACCTGATGACTGTCTCTCCACTCTCTTGCTCTCTCCCTCACAACTAAAGTATGGGAAGAGAATGCGAGAGTAACAAGACTGATCAGCAGCTGTGTCTCATATTTGACAGGCTGCTGACTTCTCAGTCCCATCAGTCAGCTTCCTTTTTCCAATGACTTCTGCTCATAGTCTTCCCAATTTGGACTGTTTTTAAAACAGTCCAGAGATTAAAAAAATATATATTTTTTTCTTTTTCTTTCTTTCTTTTTTTTTTTTAAAGCAGAACTCAAGCATGCATGTGCACTCCCCCGAGTTCCGGGTGGAATCCGTTACCCTGAGCCACCTAGTGCCTGCCATATTCTATTCTATTCTCCACTCCAAAAAACTGTACTGAAATGCATACAGTGCATATGCCTCCCAATGTCCATGATTCAGGGCAAGGGCTACATACTACAATTGGACTGCTTGATGATCATAATGATTTGGAATTAGAAGCTCAAAACATGCTTTGCTAAACAACATGATAGATTTATTGTTTACTGCATTCATTAAAGTAAATTAACCTGACATGCTAACAGTCCATAATTATCAACTTGCTGTGAAGTTATTCTATAATGCACATCAAAGCCTTTGTTATTGCCCCTATCCCATCAGTAGATCACATAGATGTTTTATTCATTTACATATCATCCGGAGGAAACAGTATGTTGCACTGCAAATGCATGCAAGCCAAAATAAAAAGTGAACATCAAAATGAAAATAAAATAAATGAACACTTGCACTACAGCACAAACACAGTCAGGTTATACTTGATTTGCTGATGATGAAATAATGAATTTACAGCTGAGATGTACTACATTACAAAGAGTAATTACCATAAGTAAAGTGTACTATGACATGCCTGGCTGATAATTATTATTGTTATAAAAATGTCCCATCATGCCTTTTTATTTAAATGTTGTAGTAGTCTCCCATACCAACTTGTAGCATGAATTTTAATATTGCAAAATGGGCAAAACATTACAGTCAACTGCATTAAACCTATATGCTGCTTACCATGATAAAATAGATATAGAAAAACTCAGACTGTTTCTTAAACAGTTTGAAACTATTTAGCAAATAAGTGAATTATTTCATTTGGGGGAGACTGCATACATTTAAATGTTAAAAAAAATAGTGTTGCTAACTTATATCCCTCACACCATGTTTCTCTCATGTTTCCCCTACTACAGGCTCAATATGCCTTATAGATAAGTACTTCACACTAAGTTAATTAGGATGTCAGAGAAGGAATGCTACATTAAGATTATGATGCTGTCATTGTGATGTGTACTGAGTTTATGTATAGCATTTGTGTTTATGTCTCTCAACATGAGTACAAGTGGACTGCATTACATTTCTTCCCAAACTGGTTCCTTTTTTCCCATGTGTTTACATTATGATCACCTACTACCTGACTTGCAATATGCTGACACCTGAAGACATCATTAAACCAATGTAATGATTATTTTATGCATTTTATATATTTTGCAGATGCCATTCAATTGAGAGATACAAGTGTGCTGTGCTGTATTGCATAAGGACTATGTTTAGTCAGTAACAGAGTGATAGATGAAAAATTTCACTAAGTATGGAGATAATCAAAATTAAAGGCACAAAATAGCCTAGGTAGATGAAGGTGTTCATGTAACAACTGATTTATATGCAATTAGCTGCAGAATTTGCAAGTAGTGTCTGGAAGACAATGAGACTTTGAAACCAAGTCTTGAGGAGAACATAAGATATTTAATTCTGCAACACTATGGCAGTTAAGCCATACTTAAAACATGCAAAACTAATTTAACTCCTTAGCTTCTCTGATATTTGAGTTTGTCTGATTTCATTATTTAGTTTATGAGAAGCATATCCTCTCTTAGAGTTCTACAGGAGAATCATGGCCAGGTAAGCTCAATCAGATAAAACACACCAAATCCTCACTACCTCATAATCACATGAGTTTCTGCCTATTATCTTTTACCATTTATATTTATTTACTGATTTATTTGTTTATTGACATTTGATTATTAGGTATTCAATGACAGACTGGGGAAAAAACTTCAAAGTATTACAAAACATTTTAAGAATGATAATTTTATTGAGTTTAAAATTAATACAAAAAGCAAATATAGTTTAAATAATTTTATTAGATTAGACATAATATGAAAACATTGCCTAAGAATAGATACAAGTTACGTGACAATGATCTAATAGTTACAGAAATTTTAGGCAGTTTATAGAGAAAATAAAACTAAGTTAGTATAATACAAATAGGAATTATAATACAAAGTGAGAGAAAAGTAGGCTTATGGTATATTTAGAGAGAAAGCCAGGTGAGAGAAATTGACAGAAGTAAGGAAGTGACCGAAGAAGGGAGAGTAAGGAGGTGTAAGGTATAAACAGGTATTTATTCACATTTAGGGATATGATTTTCCTGGTCTTGAGCAAGAACAGAGTCATGTTGTGTGGGGTAGGAGTTCTTCCTGCTTGACATAGCTTAGCAATTATTTTTTAATACATTTTTCAAGTATTTTGGAGAGGGGGAGTAAGATTGCTACAGTTCTAAAGTTATTAATGTCTGTCAAATTTCCTCCTTTGTGCAGAATGATAATGTGTGACTTTTTCCAGAGAGAGGAAATATGGGATTCCTGGATTGACCTATTTAGAAGGACTGAGACAGGATAGGCAATGTTATCAGCTGTTATTTTAATGTATTCACTTGTAAGGTCATCAGCTGTAGTACAGCATGGTTTGAGTTTGTTTAAGAGTAGTTTTATATATGATGCAGGCAGAGGTTTGAAGGTGAAAATTAATGTGCTGATGTGTGGCTGCTGGGCAGGGTTTGGGATTAGATGTTGGCGAATCATTGGTTAAAAATGTTATACTGTCTATGAAATAAGAGTTCAACTGTATTACATTTTCAAGTGCTGAGTTACTGGGAGAGGGGCTAAGGTTGAATTTGTGGCTGGAAGCAAGATTTCTTTAATGGCTCTCCGTACTTTTTTAGGGTTGCATTTACAATTACTCTGAAAGTAATTATAATATAATTCTTTGTTTTCATTCATTTTCTTTTCAGTAAGATTGTGAAACATGTTGAAGTTTTTAAGATATTGTGGTGTTTTATATTTTTGCCATTCTTTCCATGCTTTTTTTTTTTGCATCCTCCACTAGCATTCTACTCTTTTTTGATAGCCAAATTGCATTATTTGTTTTTTAGTCTGTTCCTTCTAGGAGGTGCAAGGCTATTAAATACAGTCAGGAAAGTTGTACTGAATTCATTTACAGCATTATCTAAGGGGAGGATTTTTAGGAAGCTTAATTTAATAGATGATGGGTTAGTAATGAACATTTCTGGGCTAAACTTGGAAAGGCTGTGTGTTGTTTTATAAACATGCGGTTTAAGTAAATGTGTGAGATGTCTGGTTGTATAAAATGATCACTGAGACAGTCAGTCATTGTACCTGAGATGGTGTATTTACTAAAGTCTGATATTGGGATCCAGTCTAATAGGGAATTTGATGTCTTCCTACAATGTGTGGAGCTATTAATTAATTTGTGTAAAACCAAGTAAGTTCACTCATGATACAGAGGAGTTAAAGTTTATGTCCGACCAGCTGACATTCACATTACCTAGTAGTATTATTTCTTGTGTAATTGTTATGGATATTCAATGTACGATATCTTCCAGTATCGCTGTATTAACATCAAGAGGCATACAAAGAACAGAAATACATATTTTTTATTATTATTGTTTAATTTCAGGAAAGTAATAAGAAGCACTGCTGAACTGAATGTTGCTGTTGGTTTATTGTAAGGGGAAATGTAGTAGTTGTTGGGAAATATTAAAGCAATGGCATTACATTTCCTCTTTATACAGCCATTCCAGATGATATAATTGCTGGGAGGTATAATTTCAGAGTTATTTATGCTGGGTTTAAGCCAAGTTTCAATTGCAGTGAGAATATCAGATTTATGCTGGATAATCCACATTCAATGAATGATGAATCTTACATCCTCCAATTATAAAGAGATTAGTCACTAATTTCTAAAATATAGGAGGTACCATTGCTTTTTGTTACACTGTATGTGAAAAGTAAAATATAAGACTACTCCTTCCCATCAATATGATTTATTGGGGAGAAAATCTGCACTAGAGAAAATCATGCTATTCTTTCCATGGGTAAACTCTGAGTGAGACATTCATTAACCTCAGTCATTAGTACGAGGTGAAGTAAGGCAGCCATCAAAGTATGCCATTAGAACAGCCCCAAATGATAATTTAAAGCAATTAGTAATTAACACTTTTTCAAAGAAATTAAGGCTGCTTATGCAAAGATAGCTGTCTACATAAATAATTTACCAATATGACATAAAAATTCCTTAATGAAGAAATTGAGCTAACTGCTCCAATCAGATAGGTATGTATCCCTTATCTGATGAGGCACTGGAAGTCATGCATGCTAAAGAGTCCTCAGCTCAGCTTATTGTGTGGGTTTCTATCAAAGAAACCGAAAAAATTTATCATATAGAGAAGAACTGAGCAAGTAAATGCTGAATGAAGCAAGCTGACTGTTTGCTTTTTTACCCACTGCTGCATTTATTTTATTTTTGAAAAGTTCTCTTAAAATAGATATTTGAGACTTAAAATATGATATTATTTGCTACATTACAATGGCATGATTTCCAGGGAAAATAAATCTGAGGTTGAAAATGTCTTTTCATATCAGTTTTGGAATGTATCTTATCAATTTTACTATATTAGTGATCAAAACACAATTATTAATGTGCATATGTCGATGTGTTCTACTTGATACTAGTGATAGACTCACATTTCCTTTTAGATGTTCTAGAATGTATGATATTGTATTGCAGTGAAAAAGGGAAAGTACAGCTGTGTATGTAAAACTTACCATAACAGCAGATGTTCAAATGATCATTGCTACTGTAGCCTCAGATATATGGGTCATATCCTGCCAAGAATATAACAACCAGGCAGCTTCCAAAGCAAAGCTTGATCTGGATATAGAGAACAAATCAAACTTATAGTGCTTTGTAAAAGTATGTAAAGAGGACCAAGTAACAGCTTCTAGAATCTAACCTTTTCCAAAAAGTCATAGATGTACGCAAGGCCCTGGTAGAGTGGGGCTTGACCCTGTCCTGAATATTTTTGTTATGGTGAGTATAACAAAAGGTAATAGCATTAGATAAATATATGGAAAGAGTTTGTTTTGACACAGGTTGTCCCTTCTTCTTATCTTCACAAGAAATTAACAATTGATCCAAAGATGGAAAAGATTTATTTCTGCCAAGATAGTACCTGAGTTGTTTGTGGACATCCATGGAATGGAGTATCCTTTCTTCCTCATGTTTAGGCTCAGGAAAGAAAATGGGGAGATGCATAGTTCGGCTTAAAGTAAATAGATAACACTTTAGGCGTAAAAGAAGGATTAGTTATCAAAGAAAACCAATTCCATTGGAAAATGAGAAAGGGATGACTCACCAGAAGAGCTTCCAACTCAGATACTCTTCTTACAGAGGTTAGTGCAAATAACAAAACTGTTTCCCATGTTAAGAACCTCAAATCAAGCAGATTAGCTGGTTTAAATGAAGCAAGGGTTAGCTTCCATAACACAAAATTAGGATCCCAAGGAATGGCCACTAGATTGTTTTGGAGAGCTCTTATGCAAAGCCCCCTTCAAGAACATTTTTACATGAGAATGCATTAGAAGAGGAGGATCCATGAGCAGACATACTGAAATAATGGACAAATGAACCTTCACAGAGGAATAAGAAACTTCATAGGAAAGTAACTCACATAAATATTGTAGAGGTAGAGAACAGCTAGCCCTGAATTAGTGCTGGTTATGTTGTTGGCACCATACAGAATACCTTTTCCATTTGCTAATATATGATTTTCTTGTACCAAGCTTTCTTGCTCCCATTAGCACTTGCTCATCCTCAGTAAACAGTTGCCTAAAAGGAAGCAAGACCCTATCATCCAGGCAGTCAACTGAAGTTGATTGATGTTGGGGTGTATCAAATACCCGTGTTCTTGTGTGAGTAGATCCAGTCTATGAGGAAGCTTGTGGTAATTGTCCCTGGCCATTTCCAAAAGAAGGAAGAACCACAGTTGCCTAGGCCTGAAGGCAGTCACCACAATGTTCTTGGAGGATATTAGTGAAAAGGGTGGAAATGTATTCAGGAACATGCCTGTCCAAGGAAAAGAAAAGCAAAGACATCTGTCTTCCAGGCTTTCTTGCATAGATACCTGGAACAGAATCTTACCAGCCTATTGTTCAGAGAAGAGACAAAGAGATCTACTTGATGAACTCCCCACAGAGGGATTAAATCATGGAAGACCCTCATGACCTAGTTAACATTTGTGATGATCTGCCCTGGCCCTGCTCAACTTAATTGCCATGCAGTTCTGCTCTGACAGAATGTAGAATCCCTGCAGAGTGAGATTGTACTTTCAAGCTATATCCCAAGCTAATATAGTTAGGCTGAAAAAGGAATACAACCTGGTTCCCCTTGTTTGTTGATTTACCACTTGTTTGTAGCATTGTCTGTGAAAGCTTGAAGAAGTCCTGAGGACAAAAGATGGTTTAGAGAGTTGAGTGATTTGATCGGGGCAAGCATCTCTTGATATTTATGTGCTTGCATCTGTCCTTAGTGGCCCACACCCCATCCACTTTTATCTCTCATGAAACTGCTCCCCAGGCAAAGTGTCTGTGGTGGCTGGCTGCCTTGGTATAGGGAAGGAGAAGGTGACCTTGATTTAAGGATAGCTGTTGTCTCCAACAAAAGATTTTTGTTCTGACAAACCCCAGTATTTGGGATTTGAAAAGATAAAGGGTGTTGATAATGAGAGCAAAGAGATTTTAGATACCAATTTATCTTTCTCATGTAGAGTCATTCCATGGGTATCATTGAGAATCACAGATACCATGAAACCTAAAATCCTGAGATATTCCCTCACAGTTACCAAAGTCTGAGTGGAAAACCTTAGGAATAGTTGTAGATAAAGATTTTTTTTTCCTGTTGAAGAAAAGCTCTTTGAACTGAAGTGACTAGTTGACATCCCAAGAGCACAAGAAAGACTTTTGAATGTTCTCTTGGAATCAAAACTTGTGCAAGAAATCTCAAACCCAAGAGAGAGATTCTTGACACTTTGAAAAAGACTCTGCAAAGATAAGCAAGTCATCTATATATGGAAAAATATGGATACCCTGTAGCTTGAAATAAGCTCTAACTGGAGCTAGGTACATTGTGAACATTGTTGGTGCACTGGATAGTTGTAAAGGTAAGGCAAAAAACTGATAATATGATTCTGACACACAAAACCTTAAGAAATGTTTGATGTCTGGATGAATAGGGATGTAATAATAAGCAGCTTTTAAGTCTAGTGCTATCAGAAAACATGAAAGTGGAAGTAATAGGTTGTAAAATGATATTTTGAATTTGGGAACTATCATGAGTAGGTTTGGAAAAGAAAAATCCAGAAATGGTCTCCAAGAGCTTTCCTTCTTTGGCACTAGGAGCATCCGTGAATAAAAACCCTTCCCCACCTGAGAAGGGGGAACTAGTTCTATCACTCCTTGGGACAGCACATGATGAATGCCTTATGGAAATAAAAGAGTCTAATCTGAAGCTTGAGGAATGACCTCCTGGAAAAGAGGAATTTCCTTTCACTGTCGTCTGTAACCTTGATGAATGATTTTCAGAACCCATATGTCTGAAACAATTTGTTGCTAAATAGTAAAATGAAGATTCAGACTTTCTGGTAGTAAAAGCGGTCAGGTTTCTTGAATAGTCATTCAGACTTGTTGGACTGTCATTGGTTTTGGGAGATTTGAGACTTCTTTTTTGGAACCCCTTGCTATTTCTTCTTAAACATATGTTCATCTGTATTTTGTTGGGACTGTTTATCCTGTTTTTTGCCTAAATTGGATGAGAAGATAGAAAATCCCTTTGAAATTTTGAAAAAGGATGGCTGAAAAATCTTAAGAGATTCATTGAATCAGCTTGCCTCTTTCATCACACTTTTTGATCACCTCTGCAGCAGAGGGGCCATAAATTTCTATATAATGAAAATTTTGCATCTTATTTGTAACATCATCTGGGAGGTTCTGAGAATACAGTCATACAGACCTGCATAAAACAGCACCAGTGGCCATAGTCCTGGAAGAAGTATCGATAGAGTCATACATACACCCTGGAAACAACGAATAGTGATCTGTGAAATAGAAGAAACTAAGTTGTTTAAAGCAGATTTTTCTGCACAAGGAGAAACTGCAGATAAACATTTCTCATACTTTCACAATTTGTCAGAACAAACTTTAACATATCAACAAGTCAAAATTCTGAATCAGAAAGAGTGGGATAGGAACTAACAAAGTGCTTAGCACCAGTAGGATCAACTAAAGGTACAGCTTCTAGGTCAGGTTTGGGAATAGTGTATAAAAATGTACATAACTGAGGAACTTTATACATACTAACTGCCTTTTTAGGGGAAGCTGGCTGATTATCAAGAAAATTGCAGGCAGTAATACATACACATTCTCTTAAGCAGACAGAAGTGGAGGAATAGGAATACATTCTGGAAAATCCTACTGTAACAAATCATAGCATTTTCTGAGGGATGGAGAAACCTCAGTGCTCTCCCACAAAACATTGCAACCTTTGGCAATAGTCTCTGAGAAAGAGAAACCCTACAGACAGAATCAGAAACTGAGCTCTCCTCTGAGTCTGAATCAGAAATCTTGGGAAAAACACCTGTATCCATTCCTGCATCTTCCTGTTCAGATTCAGAATCTTGAATCTCTTCAGGAAAAGAGGAATCTCTTTTTCTTTTACCAGAAACTACTTTACAAGAAGGATTGATACCCTAAATTTAACCCTGGCCAGACCCAGTAAACTACTCCTATCCAAAGAAAATAGAACAGTAGTAGATAAATGCCTGTTTTTTGTTTCTTTTTGACAGGAAAAATGGGGCCAACCATGTTACTAATGGCAGCCACTGCTTCCACAGGGATGGGCACAGTATTCTAACACAACAGGGAAACCTTCTCTCTTCCATCTCCCAGGACTGAGAACACTAACTCTCCCTTGCCCTCTGAGAGGACCACAACAGCTACAGAAGATATGGCTAACCCCCAGTCCACAGTGGCTGTAGTTGCTACACTAGAGGGATCCAGGGTAAAGATGATTGGTCTGAGGTACAAATGGCTACAGCAGAGTTACTTGCCTGTGGCTTTGGCAATTTTCTAGCCTGATGTGGTGGCAAAGGCTGTTTACTTATGTTTTGCTTTTTGCGGCTGGATGAAGGACCAACTGTGGGACCAACATCTGGTTCATGTTCAAGCTGAAAATGGTGCCACTTTCCCCTTTTAAGACCAGCAGCAATTGCTGGTAAATACCACCAGTCCACAAAAGTTACTTTGACAGAAAAGCAATGAAAAAAGCACTTTGAAACACTACGCCAGTCCCACAAAAGTAAAATAAACACAATTTCTCCACAGAAAAAAATGTTTTCAATTACTTTACACCACTTTTAACCTGACAGAGGGAAAAGAAAAAAAAACGAGTGCTCCATTTAAAAGTACATTAAAACATAGCACTCCTAGCTTTAAAATAACTTTCCTAATGAGGAAATTAATAAAACACCAACATAATTAAGAAAATGGAAGTTTTTTCCCCCCAAAGGGAACTTATCTGTCCAGCAAAGGAAAGCACAGGCCAACAGATCCTAAAAAGCCTAAGGAGTATATTCTTCAGCGGCAGTAAAGCTCTGAAGGGCTTTGCACCCAAACTTGTCTTTTAGTCAGCTAAGACCATGCTGCCTGACAGTTTGGGTGCATGGAAGGTACCCTAAAGCTTTAAAAGCTGACCTGCTATTATATTTTTGGCAGGGGACCCCAAAAGCCACAGAGGATCTGGCTAATCCCCTGCCCATTGTGGCTGTAGGTGTAACACCAGATTGATGCTGGATAAAAGATGAGTGGGCCGAGATACAACAGATGGCCACAGTAGAGGCATCCACGTGCAGCTGTGGCAAGTTGCCAACCTGCTGTGGTTGCACTGACTGTTTGCTTAATTGTTTTCCATTTGTGGATAGAAGAAGAACCAGCTGAGTAGCCAGTAGTCTGTTCCATGGTTAAGCCATAAATGGTCCCTCTTTCCTGAGGAAGACAAGCAGCATTTGCCAGTAAACACTACCAGTCCAAAAAAGTTACTTTTGTAACAGTAAAATACAGTAAAAAGCACTTTACAACACTATGCCATCTTCACAAAAGTAAAATAAACATAATTTCTCTATGGAAAAAAATGTTTTTGGTTACTTAACACTGCTTTTAAACTGACAGCAAAAATGACAGCTCCATAGGAAAGTATGTTGCAGTCTCAAGACAGTCTGTCAAAATATAACACTCCTAGCTTTAAAAAAAGAGGAAAGTAATAAAACATCAAGAAAATTAAGAAAATTAAAGTTTTTTCTCCCAAAGGGAACTTATCTAACCAGCAAAGCAAAGCACAACCTAACGTCGATCCTCCAAAGCCTCAGAAGAATGAGGAGTGGGAGATTGGCCTGATGGTTAAAGTGTTTACCTTATAGACATAAGGTGCAGGGTTTGATTCTCACATGGGGTAAATGGCTAGGCTTAAAATGGCCTGAAAAGGCAGGTAGCCTAGTACTAACCTATGAATGTACTCTTCAGTGGCAGTAATGCTTTGTGTCCAAACTTGTCTTTTCATTAGATCAACTTGATCTGCCTGACAGTTTGGGTATGTGGAAGGTACACTGAAGCTTTGGAAGCTGGCCGGCTATTATACCCTTAGTAGGATATAACCCATATAGTAAGGCTACTTCAGTAATTATCAATATGATGAACATCTTAATTGTTTTTGTATTATGTGCTACAAACTATTAAATATAGATATAGCAGCTAATAATTTTACATTTCTCAAAGGACTATAAAACAAACATTTTGTTAATTTGCTTAATTATCATTTTCATAAATTATCATTGGTACTTCATCAATATGTAAAGCATAATTTGCACATTTTTAGAATATTCATAGCATATTTTGCAGATGAATACAACACAGCCTATTTTGCCCAGAAAACACTATTACTTTTATAGTCAAATTACATTTGGATGGGCCTATTATACAATCAACATTCTAAAATATGTGAATTCGTACATACATTTGTGAGCTTTTTATTGCTTCATCAGTCTTTAATTCTCGTTAAAAGACAAATTCTCCTCTTGACTTTTAAAAACGTTTTGCACAGACACATAATTTAATATACATTTCAAATGTTGAATACAAGTCATTATTACACTGTGTATGCAGAATTTTAGTATAACAGACTAACAGATCATCTCACTCACAGGCAGAAAGAATAAATTAAGAAACGTTGTACACATTCAGGTAGATCAATTTTAGGGAGTGAGCTAACATTTCTTGCTAAATACTTCAACTCCATAGAAGACTTGTAATCTAGGATTTCAATATTATGATCTCCATTTCTACCAAAGTCTATTTGCTTCTGCCAAATGCTTCTTTATAAAATGATTTACTTCTAAACAGAGCCAGATCATGATCAAATGGGCACCTAGGCAGGGTAATGGACTGCCGCCCGGCGAAACAATGGGCCAGATTCCAAAACAGTTGCTCTCAGAATAAGTTTTGCTGTGAGGCCTATCTGTAAATAGGCTTACTACTGGGACCAGATTCCAAAACAACTGCTGTCAGTTTAAGTGGTCACTCACACTGAGAACAAGTCTTTTGGAATTGGAGCCATTAAACTGTTACTTGGCTGTCTCTTATCAATTTATTTATGTATTTATTTATTTTACATTTGTTGACCGGGATGGTCTGACAGGATATATGTCCATTTTTAGCGGAGGCCCAGGGAGAAAAGCTCCACATACCAAAAAATAGACAGTACATACATCACTGAGCGATAAACTCAAGCAGACGTGTTTAGAAAAATATAGACAAAGAATACAGGCAGATAGCAATATACACAATGTGCAGACTTACATCTGAGTATCAGAAAAAGTGAACATAGACTACAATCAGATTCTGTCCTGTTTCTGAAAGACTTTCTCACAGTGTAAGTTTTGCTGTGTAAACCTGTCAGTGTGCATACTATTTTTTTTTTACTTCTACAATGATCAGAGATTTGGATTTAATTTAAAATATTTTTTCAAATTTTACAACAAAAAAACACATCCATTTACTAAATAAAATAAAACAAGTTTTGCAATGAAAGCAGACAGCATGAGTAACACTAAACAGCTCTTCCCTTGAAGCTCAGTTACTGAAAATGCATCTGGCAAGCCATTAAAGTACAAAACGTGCTGGGACTCATAGTCAAACAGCATATAGTGAAGCACTAATTAGCATCAATGCGATGGGTGCAAAAATTCAAAAGACAAATATGCAATGGATTAGCTAACAGCTTGGGACAGCCCATTAGATCCAAGTGTCCCTTTTCAGAGACAGCCTCAGAAGAATCTCTAGTAAACTGGCCTGCACAGAGTCACACAGCAGACAAATGAAGGCTGAAGGATTCCACCCCTGCACTACAGAAGCAACTCATACCTTACTTACCTTCACTATGTACCAGAATGTTTTAGCTCAACACAGTGCATTTCATACCCGTGTGCCTGCAAAAAACAAGGTTAATTAAAAAGGCATTCAAAATTAAAACATTAATATATTAACATTAGCTCTTAGACTTCGTGCTGTATACTTTATTCATAGTCAAATAATAAACACACCATCAGCAGTCAACAAACTAAGGAAACCAAAGATCAATAATCAAAGGAAATGGCTTACATGATAATGCTTTTTTTATTACAATCATTTTCTTTAAACCATAACTACTGGGGGCTGCAGGAACCATCTATTTACACACACACACACACACACACACACACACACACACACACACACACACACACACACACACACACACACACACATGCACACACATATCATTCTGCAAAATATACCTCCATTCATCAAAGACTATCCCCTGTGGACTGAAATATATCTAGGAATAAAGAAAACCTCATTTTGTTCCTCTCTTTACCAAATTAATTCCCATTTGCATGGAATTCCAAATCCTGCAAAAGATAAAGTCCTGTGATCTCACTCTTAACCAGTTCCCCACCTGATCTTCTAGAAGAAAATCTCCTGTATGGATATTAATGCTGTTTGTCTGTGCAGACATAATCTCCAGACACGGATGCACATGGATGTCCTAATATTCTTCCATTCTCCAATGATAAATCGAGTTCTCAGCAGAGTTTTGTTTTCACTTTTCTTCTATCTGCTTTTCTTCTATGATAATTCATTTGCTTCTATGAAAGGTAGCAGATATTTTTAAACATTTTTAGGACAGGTCAGGGCCCTAGCCAACACTAGGTCCTAGACAACAGTTGGTCCAAGAACTATAGGGTTGAAGAACTAATGTTCATATTGTTAGCCTGGGGCGTTGCAATCCATTTTCCAGTGTAAACTCTGCAAAGGAACATGGTTGGAGAGTAAACTACATTTTTCTCATGAGATAATAGGGAAGGGCTGATAAGTGCCCACATTATTGCCAGACATTATTTCTTTAAACGCAAAAATGCACCTTTGCTCAGATGAGCTTTTTGATGATGTAACACACAGGATATTCATCCCCGGCAACTCTCTGGGATAAAACTGTGGTGATGTCTATGTCCAAGGCATCTGTAAACAAAACAAAACAAACTGCTTAGAGAAATCTAAGGCCATTTGTGCAACAAAGCAAAACAAACTGCTACAAAATAAACTGCTTAGGGAAATCTGGAGTCATTAACAGTGGTTCACAGGTTCATAGATTCACAGGCAATTGCTAGGCTAATGACCACAGGAGGCCTTTTTTAAGTGAAGCCATGTTTCCCATTTGTAAAAGACAGGATAAATTCTCTTGGGACATATAGTTGGGTTCAGGTTACTAAGCACTTAAAGACTGCCTCTATCCATAGGTGCCCTTCTAGGGGTAAATTTCCAATTCCCCATCCATTGATCTTTAATGCACTTGTATAGGGTCAGGGATGAACTCTGTTTCACATAGACTGGAAGCCTGTTCCAGAATAGTGGTATTGTCTGAGATGCATACTTGTCCTGGTTATGTTGTGAATGAAGTTTAAGTCCTTAGATTGGGTATTTTAACACTTAACTACTTGCAATTGTGCAGCAAGTCCAGCAGTACTGGCTCAGATGATGTCCTGTAAACCAGGAATAGATCATCCTTTAGTAGGCTGAAGGAGACAGACTGTGAAGATAAAGCTCTGAGGTAGGTGGTCTACATATACCATGTGGTTTATGTCTTATAAGTTCATAGGTTCATAGGTAGGTACTAGGCTATCAGCCTGAGGGCCTACGTAAGCCTAGCCAACAAGGTTTCCTTGCTTATGCCACCCAAGAAAGTTATTTTCCTGTGCCACTGTCAAGGAAAGACACGGAAGTGATCTCCGGGGTGTATTTCCTAGTTCCCATCCACTCATCAAGATTTTTCTTGAAGAGTGCTAATGAAGAACTTTGCTTGACATAGATGGGTAGCCTGTTTCAGAGTATGGGAAGTCTCTGGGACAGGAATCTATCCCTCCAGCATGTCCTGTTTATTGTGGTGACAAGGTTTTGGTCCCTACAGCGTGTAGCTCAGAGGGATTGGGATTTCTTTAGGTGTAGCATGTCCAACAGCTCTGGGTTTGACATAGCTTTATATGTTAGGCAGAGATCACCTTGGAGTAGGCGATATACTACGGAGTAAAGCTGGAGTTTTTGAGACGGTCAGTGTAGAGCATCTGTTTGAGGCCAGTAATCCTCTTTATGGGGTACTTCTGTGGCCTTTCCAGCTGCTGCAGATGTCTTTTGAGGTACATTCCAAAAGGGGCATCGTACTCTATAATGGGTCTAATGAGTGTCTAGTAGAGGGGAACAATGACCTATTTTTTCCTGGATAAGAACCCTTTTATGATGAGGTGTGCCATGTAGAAGGACTTCTTGACTACTGTGGTGATGTGACTATCAAAGGAGAGACTACTGTCCACCTGGGTCCCAAGATCTCTTATTACACATTCGGTGTTAAGTAGACTGCTGTTTATGTAGTAGTTCATGGATACAGAGTTTTTACCAAGGGGATGACAATGCACTTGGCATTGAGCTTGAAGCCATGGCTCTGACACCAGGCATCTGTCTCAGCGAGGCCCTTCTGTAGGATTTCCACATCATTTGGGGACTCGACTATGGCTCCTAGTTAGCAGTCATCTACGAACTTCATTAGCCAGAGGCCTTCTGTGTTAGCCTGTAATTCAGAGAAGTAGATACCAAACAGGAGAGGTCCCAGGACTGAACCCTGTGGTACACCACTTGTCATTGGTTTGAGGTCAGATTTGGAGTGTGCAACTTTTACAGTGTGGGTTCTATCAGTGAGCCAGTTGGCAAACCATCTTGTGATGTAGGGATTTATACCTAGTTTAGTGAGTTTAGCTATAATTCCAGAATGGGGGGTAGTGTTGAAAGCCTTGGCAAGGCCAAGATAGGATGTGTGAACCACCTTACCCTCATCTATGGCTTTGGTGACTGCCTCAAAGAAGTCGATCAGTTCCAGGAGACATGATCTGCCTTTCACAAACCCGAACTGGGTGGGATCCAGAGTTTGGAGATTACCAATGTCTTTGTTTATGAGTTCCATGATGATACGTTCCATGGCCTTGCAGACCAGGCTCATCAGGCTAATAGGGTGATAGTTCCGGGGGTCAGTGGTGGCTCCCCCTTTGTGGAGTGGGATAACTGTTGTATGCTTTTTGTGAGGAACCTCTGTGGGTGTTCTAGTTTGTGCATATGCCAGGTCAGGAACATACCAAAGGGAGCATTGTACTCACTGATTGACTTCATTAGGCCAATCATTGTATTCAATGGTTGGCCTAATTAGGGCTGAGTACAGAAAGGGAATGAAATACTTGGATCTGGATCCCAAACCCTTGCTAATACGTTGTGCAATATAAAATGATTTCCTTACAACAGTAGACACTGTCCACATATGCTCACAAGTCCTTTACCACTGGGTCTTCTCTTAGGGGTGTATTGTATTTTGTTGTGCATTGTGATAATTCCCAGGGTTGTCCAATTTCATAAAAGATATTATACATTTTTGGGGGTTCAGTATTAGACCATGGGCATTTATTAATCTATGAAAAATATTTTTTAGATACTAGTATCCTTGGGGAATTTTGTGATTGCTCCAAGCTTGCAGTTGTCCTCACACTTGGTCATTCAAAGTTCTTTAACATTAGCTTTGACTTCCAAAAAGTAGATGTAAATATGAGCAGCTACAGCTGTGAGTTCTTAGGCATTCCACTTAGGTACTAACCTTTTTGTGAAGGTAGAATCCCCATCCTAACTTCCAGTTTTCTATCTGTGAGCCAGTTTGCTATCCAACAGGTGATATAGGAGTTTACTCCTATATTCATGAGTTTGTCAACAATGCCTGAATGGTGAATAGTGTCAAGTGCCTTGACCAGGTCAACATAGGCAGTGTATAACATTTTCCCCTTGTGACAAAAGGAGATACTGCTAGGAGAGCTAGCTGGAATTTTGTAAATAATGATATGTCATTTGCAAATATCATCATGATTTATATAGAAGTGTGACAAAGGGAGATATTGCCAGCAATAATTATATGTTGTTTGTGAATATCAACATGATTTAAACAAGATGCCTGTGTTACAAATGTATTAGAACTGTATGCCATATGTATATCAAACTGCTGGTACAGAAGTGTGTGTTGAAAAGGTTTTTGCAAAGTGCTTGAAATGTATCCCCAAAGTATCCCACTGGAAAAGAACAGAAATCTACATGCCCTATTGTAACTGTTTAGATGTATGTATTTCAACAGTGGAAACTGGGATACAGGAGGTTAACCTCAGTCTAGTAAATTTTAGAAAAACAGCTGAAATTAAATGACTTTTTGGTAAAAAGAAGATGCAATGTCTGTGCTGAGAAGTTTTCTGCATTGTCTTAGAAGTGTTTTATTGTTTTATGACTTCTACCATTCGCCTAAGATCTGAGGTCTATGTATTTTCACAGGTAGATGCTAAATGTTACCAGCTGCCATCAATGATTGTTTTGAGCCTGGGATAGAGTCAGATGACAAAGAAATGATGTCATTCTGCAAGATATCCCAGCATTAATATTTGAGATATTAATTTGAGAACTCTCTGAGAGCGACACAGCATTCTGTATTCTGTCTTAAACCTGGCAACAACTAAAGATGACCCATTCACCACACATCTGCCTTGCTCTAATAGTAAGTTATTAGGGTATAGTAATTCTCTTAGATATAGTCAATAATATAGCAAAGCTTCATTTAGATATTTTTCTTTCTTTATTTGAGACTGTCCTGCTATGTTATTTTAAATATTTCCTGTGATTTTGAACTCTGATGCCACTGTATATATATACTGAGTATTTTCTTGTTCTTTTATTATTTATTATTAAATATATTTAAACCTTTCATTGTGGCTGATCTTTGTGGAGCTATTTAAGTTCTGAAAGTATTTCCATATTTATTGGGTGTCACTGTGGACCACTCCTAATAGCCTTGCTCTTGGTCAAACTACTATTTGTATTAACAGTAACATTACACAGTAAGATTGGACACCCTTTGTTAAGAGCCTTAAAGTAGCTGATAAGTAGCTGGCTGGTGGCAGTGATAACTACCGTATAGTCTGGGCAAAAGGAGGCATAGCTAGTAAACCTGTACCAGCCTCTCCCAGGTGTGTGGGTGTGTTTAAATCAAACCTCAAAGAGTGTGTGGGCCAGCTACTTGGTCAGGGACATGAAGCATTGATTGGACAGAGAGGGTGTTGGAGGTTTTGGCTTGGCCACTCAGCTGAGATCTCAACTCTGTATCTGTGCCAGTGGGGAGTCTTACTGGGGATCTGGAGAAAGAGGGAGAAACCAGCCGTGGACTGACTGTGGTCTCTGTGTGCTCTTAAGGGAAATTACACTTGATGCACAAAACTGCATCTGGGAATACTGTATGTGTACCTCATCATTACTCCCAATGTATATCCCCCACTGTTGCCAGTGGTGTGGCTTGAGGCTTCTTAATTACTGGTCCAGTGGTAGGGCATCACAGCTCTCATCCACAGTTTTGGTGAATTTATCAAAAAGTCCAGCAGGTTGAGCAGGCATGATCTTTCCTTAACAAAACTAAGCTGTGTTGGATGAAGTGTCTGAAAGTTTCTTATGTCTTTATAAAATTCATAATAATTCTTTCAATGGCTTTACATGTGAGACTAGCCCAACTTATGGGTCTGTAATTACATGGGTAAATAGATGGCCCACCCTTATGCAGAGAGGTAATTGTTGCAGTTCTTCATTCATTAGGCACAAAGCCAGTTAGGAGGCTAAGGCAGAGCAGTGATGTTAGATGATTCAGTAGGTTATGTTTCATGCTATTCAAAAGGCATCCCAGGATATTATTAGGACCTGTAAATGCAGGATTTTTTGTCTTGGGAAGCACATTGAGGACTTGTTCACTAATGATAGCAGGGAGAGTTATGATCAAGGACATCTCTTTATATGTGTCAGAGGGCGAAAACATGGTGAAAAATAGATTTGCTATATCCTCCAGCTCTGTACCATTGCTCCCATTTACAATTAGTTCAATACACTGTTGTGTATTACCTTTGAGGTTGCAGCTATAACTGAAGAAGGCTATGCGGTTGTCCTTTGCCTGTGATGCAATTTTTGTTTCAACCTTGGCTTTGGTGGACATAATAAGACT
Organism: Protopterus annectens; assembly: GCF_019279795.1. NCBI lineage: Eukaryota > Metazoa > Chordata > Ceratodontiformes > Protopteridae > Protopterus > Protopterus annectens. The sequence goes on along the minus strand of NC_056744.1, from coordinate 213,015,156 downwards.
CCTGAGTTGCTAATTTGTTTTGATGAGGGGGTTCTTGTTTTGCTGGGCCTTGTGCTTCCTAGTTTCAGCTATGGTTTCCTTCCTTGTCGATGTTTATTTATTTATTTTATTTATTGTCAATTGTTTGAGATTCCTCCTGGTTGGCTTGTTCTTTGAGTAGTCCTGTGCTTATTCTGGGAGGGTACAACTGCCTCACTGCAGCTGTTTACAATTGATGTAGGGATTCTGTGAAAACTTCTGCATAGACAGTGGAGTTCCCTTGTTTTGGAGGTGCTATTGATTTTGCCAGGAAATCACTCAATAGTAGGATATTTGCTCTGGAATAATTCCTAAATGTACTAGGGTTAAAAGGGGTCATGGGTTTTAATTTAATTTCAAAGGCTAGAGCTTTATGGTCTGATCTAACAAGTGATGACATTAAACATAGGTGGATGCAAAGTCCCCCCATATTTGTGAAGGTGAAGTCAAGGATGGAGGTGCCCCTAAGGTGCATAAAATAACTGGTCAATAGCAATTGTGTTGACAAAGTCCAGGAATCTCAGGTCTGCATATTGGAAGTTGTGCATTTTTCCCAGTTTAAAGTCACCCAGAAATATAGTGTTGGGCTCAGTATAGAGCAACTCCAGATCATTTAGGTTTGTGGTATGGGTATCCTGCATTATAGAATAGCTTTCATTGATATTGCGGGGGACTTTGCTTATGGTGAGTTGGACATGCATAAACTCAATAGCCTTGTTAATGAGTAGTGAGACACCTCCAACCTTTTCCCTTTCTTTGTCATGGATGGTCTAAATGTATGGAAGACATTACAGCCTTGAACTTCTGAGTTACTCTCTGTGACATTAAACCATGCCTGTATAACTACACAAATGGTTGAGGAGAGTTTGCAGGTGATGGAGATTTTTGTTTAGACTTCTTGGCATTGAGTAACAATATCTTTAGATTATCTTTGGCTAGTTCTGCTATGTTGGAAGGTTCATCAGGTTGGCATTGCATAAAATGGCAGCACAGGGATGAAGAATGTTTTACCCATTATTCAAAAGACTAAAGGGGTCAGGTGCAGACCATGCCGGGTGAAGCAGTGTTGTCTGACAACCATATCCTCCCAGGCTGACAGATACTGTACTGCCTTTGAATAATACCAAAAACTAAGCCAAGCCCAGTCATCTGCTGCCCAAATTGCATCATCATCATCCTCAGAGAAGGCAGAATGCTACTCAGTGCTAGGCTTATACCAGCCTGGGGCACATAGTCCAAGTGCTCCATCATGTGTCTGTTCATATAGTCCAAAAAGATACATCTCAGGTCTGTTACACCTACAGATACAATGACTTGTGGACAATAACCTGAGTGACTGCTTGATCTGGTGAATCCTGCCCTCTTACGGGTAGCTGACCATGGCCATCTCCTTGCTTAACTTAAAGAGTGGAGCATCTGTGTACCTCATGCTGAAATCAGTGATGACTAGATCATTTGTTTGTGTGTGAAATTGTTGTATGGGTTTACACGTTGCTTTGGTAGAATGTCTGTGGGGTTGCTGAGGATCCTATTGTTAAAGCTACATCTAGGAAGCCTTTGAAGTTTGGGAAGATTACTTTTAAGAACCTCAGCTTGTCTGTGTCTATGTACTTGGTCTTTGGTGAGAGTATAAAGTAGAATGTGGTGTGTGCTTTTTACAACCTGTTTGCTAATTGCAGGGGTGTATGTGAGATCCTTACATCCAGTGACAATGTATAAGTGCATCTGTCACACACTGTCAGTAAACATAAGGCAATTGCAACATTGTCTCAGAATGCCTATATTCACCAAGCTGGCTGCAGAGACAGGAATACAGTACTGATCCATAATTGCAGATGGTTACTTAGTGAATGAAAGGACTCACTAAGGGGCACAAAGAAACTATATCAGGTTGCAAGGCAAAGAGAGAAAGATAAAGAAGATAGTCAGACACCCTTCATAAGGGATGCCAGCAACAACCTGCTCACCAGTTCTGAGGACATCAAAGGCAGATGGAAGGAGCATTTGCAGCAGCTTCTAAATGAAGAAAACCCCACAGAAGCTGTACTGCCCCAGAAACAGCCTATGATGAGAGAAGAAGAGGAGCCCACCCTAAAAGAAGTAAGAACAGCACTAAGGAAGGTGAAGTCAGGAAAAGCAGCAGGCTTAGATGAGGTGACAGCAGATATGATAAAGATGCTATGTGAGATGGGGGAGAAATGACTCCTGAGGGTACTAATAGCAGTGTCGAGAGAAAGGCGTATCCCAGATGACTGGAGAATAAGCATATTAGTGCCAGTGTACAAGAACAAAGAGGACATCCACGAATGTGGGCAGTAAAGAGGCATCAAACCCCTATCACATTGCATGAAAGTTTTGGAGACAGTAATTGATAAATAGATACACAGAGTAGTAAAATGTAAGATGGGAGATGAGTAGTTTGGATTCAGATCAGGATGCAGCACAAATGACCCAATGTTTGCACTGAGACAGATACTTGAGAAGAAGCTAGAGATAAGGAGAGAGTCCAACTGGGCATTCCTAGACTTGGAGAAATCATGACAGGGTCCCAAGAAAGCTGATCTGGGCACTACTGTGGTGATTTTAAGTCCCAGAAACATTGGTAGAATTAGTGCAGGCTGTGTACAAGGACCCAATGACTCAAGTACGAACAGTGTTCGACCTCACAGAGGGGTTACCAGTGGGAGTGGGTGTACATCAGGGTTCAGCTCTGAGCCCATTGCTGTTCATACTGGTGATGGAGTACATTAGCAAACAGGTTGGAAGGGACGAATCAACAAAGCTGCTGTATGCAGATGATGTGGCATTACAGGCTGATTCTGAGCTAGAACTTCAGCAATGGATAGGAGAATGGAATGCAAAACTGAAGGCACAATTGATGAAACTAAGCACAGAAAAGATGGTGGTAATGGCAACAAATTGGGGAAATCAGAATAAGCTGAGAATACAGATAGAAGAGAAGATAGTGGAACAGGTAAACAGCTTCAAGTATCTGGGAGGGGTAGTTGAGGTGAAGGGTAGTCTGAATGAAGAGGTCAAAGCTAGAATCAGAGGGGCTGCAGCTAACTGGCATAGAGTATCAGGTGTAGTCTATGACAGAAGAATGCCAAAGAAGCTGAAAAGTAAGGTGTACAAGACAGTGGTGCGTCCAGTACTATTGTATGGTACAGAAACCTGGGCAGTAAAGGCAGAACAACTGAAGAAGCTAGAGGTGATGGAAATGCAGTGCCTGAGAAAGGTGGTAGGATACACACTGTGGGACAGACAAAGTAATGAGGACATAAGAGCAGAAGCCTAAGTAGCTCCAATTGTAGGAAAGATCAATGAGAACAGATTACGGTGGTTTGGACACGTGCAGAAAAGCAGAAGACAATCTGGTGAGGAAGATTTGGGACAGACAAGAAGAAGGTAAGAGGAAGCAAAGGTGTCCAGCAAAGAGGTGGATAGATTGTGTGAAAGAAGATCTGTGACAGTCAGGCATGAGTGTTGAAGAAGGCAGGAGTGTGGCACTGAATCGAGAGAGTTGGTGACAGTTAACATGACACCCTGACCCCATGCAGAAAAATGGGCAAAAAGGGGGTGGATGATGATGATGACAGTAAATTACAAGAGGAATTTTACCAGGTAGTATCAAATTGGTTTACTTAGATCCTATTTAAGTCAAACTACAATGTTTTACACAAGACTGTTGGCTCATCTGTTTGCAAACCACTATAATGGGGTAGTATCTTAATTTAATCTCATAGAGAAATGCACCTCTATGTGCAAATTAGGTGCTCATTGTGCAATAATGCATTAAGGAAATATTACAGGTAGGTTAAATAAAGAAAGTTGAACTCTAAGTGCTTGCATCTATGCAGGGCACTGCTAACTGCCATTGCATGTGGCTAAGCATTACATAAATGTGACGACTTTATATAGGCACAGAAAGGCAAAAATTAGCAAAATAGCCCACTGGCACCTCTATGTGTAACAGACAATTAACAACATCAGTCTTTGCATATGTTAATAAAACCCACACAACATTTTTGAAAATTTAGCTGGGTGCATACTCAATACACAGCACAGAAATATACAATTCCAGTTTTTGTGCCGCATTTAAAATTAGTTCCAAAACAGCTCTCTGTATCCAAGCTTGTTTTCCTGACTGGCACCTAATTTGAGTGTCAACATTTTCTCTAATAGAAAAAAAAGCAAACAGTCTTTTAAAATGTACATAATCTTAAACATTGTGACAAACAAATCAAAATGACCACCAACCACAGTGAGCACCCAGGTCCTTCCAGAAAAATGTTCAAGACATACAAAAAACAGCAGGTGGACCCAGAAATGACAGCAAGGCTTATAGATGAACCCGTCTTTAATTCACAAAAAATAAGGACATAAGCACTTTTGTAGTATCACTACTTCATCAGATGTAAATCACAGTAGCAGAAACCCTCTTAAATACCATTAAAATAAGTCACATGTATCAAGTAATTTGCAAATTAAAAATATAAACATTATAAAAACATTGAAACAGCAACATTCACAAAACCATATAAAGCTGTTTAAAAAGCATTATTTTATAGCACAATTAATGCATCAATATCTAAAATAATTAATTATAGAAACATTAAAACAGCAACATTCATGAAAACATAAATAAAAAAAAACCTGTTTAAAAAGCATTACTTCATATCACAATTAATGCATCAATACCTAAAATAGCCTTGAGTTTAGGCCTCAGTGGGACTCTGTCATTCAGGTCATGCCCAAAATCCCTCTCATCCTTTATACAATAATTGCTTATGAACAGGTTGATGCCATCATCAAAGAAGTCAATGGGACTTTTTTAATGCTTTTAGATGGCTGTATTATTGATATAGAGTTGTATAATTACTTGATAGTGAGGGAGGAATTGATACCTGTCATTCAGGGCCTGCCCAAAATACACAAAGACCCCTTGAATCCATAATTTCAACCCATAGCAGCAGGGAGGAACTGGTGTACAGAGCCAGCCTCTATTTATGTAGAGAAGCAGTTAAGGACACTATTGAATATATGTCCTAATATTCTATGAGATATGCAGCATTTTTAAATGACCTGTATTCCTTTCTTATGTTGAGTGAAAAGAGGTGAACATTGCATTTAGTGACACTTGATGTCACTTCCTTATTCACAGTCATCCCAAATGAGGAGAGTTTATCCAGCACTAAGCAATTTTTGTCACAATACACAGATTTTGACAGTTTTAAAATAAGATTAATATGTCAATTGTTGGAGTGTATTTTGAATAATAATGCTTTTTTATTTAATGAGCATTATTACTGGCAGTGACATGGTGTAGCTATGGGCACTTCATGTGCCAATAGCTATGCCAATGTCATGATGAATGTTTGGGAACAAAGGTTTATATGTGAGGGACCATTTAAAGCTCAGGTCATTTTCTACCGTAGGTTTGTGGACGACCTTTTCCTCATTTGGGATGGTATGAAATTTATGTTGCATGATTTTATTAACTATTTAAATGAGACTACTACTTATTTGAGGTTTTCATGTAATATCTCTACTTCCTTTGTTGATTTTCTAGATGTTAGAGTAACTGTGATACTGATGGACATATTTACACAGAATTACATAAGAAGTCTTGTCACTGTAATCATCTCTTGTATAAAGATAGTATGCATCCACCACATGTCTTTAGAAGTGTTATTAGGAGTCAGACTTTTAGGGCTTCTAGACTAACTGTGAGAGAATCTGACTATAATACACAGACTGGGCTACTAAAAGATGCATTAGTATCAAGGGGATATAAACATCATGAGATCACTGAGAACATTGAAGAAGTAGTACGGTTAAGAGACACTAGAGCTACGCCTTATTTTGGAGAGAAGTATGAGAAGAAAATTCAAAAAGAAGTGGGTCAAAATAGTAGAATGAGAGTCTGTCTGTCCTATTCTAGAGATGTTAGACTTTATAAGGAAGTCAGAGAAACATTGGAGAGTTTTGACAACAGATAGTGACATCACTGATATAGTTGATGTAAGACCATCATTTGTTTACAAGAATATGGGCCAGATTCAGGAAGGCTTACACGGAGTTCAAGAGTAGTGTAAGCCTCCGTGTAAGCCTCCCGATTCAGGTACAACCCAAACCTCCGTGTAAGAGACAGCTAACACGTCTCTTACACGGACTGGGCGTGGAAATGCTCAATACCTCATTTGCAGCTGAAAGATATGCAAATGAGGTATTTGAGCGATCCACGAAGCTGAAACCAGTCCGTGTAACGGACGTGTTAGCTGCAGAAATGTACTCAGCTGACAACTGAGTACATTTCTGCAAAATCAAAAACGGAGCTATGTCAGCTCCAAATAAAGGGTGCATATGTTTCATTAAACATGCCAATAGCCAAATATGTGGCCATTGGCATGAAAAAGTGTTGCAAAAATATGTTATATAACTTTTTTTTTTTCGTGGGATTATGATGTGTAACTGCAGCGCACACCCGCGCAAACGGGGTGCGCTACCTAAAACTGAAAACCGAAGCTTATAAGCCCACAATTGTGGGATTTATGTATTATGTGGAATGTCAATGGAGGGACTTGCAGACCAAAAACAATATGGCCTCCGTTTAGTGGTTGTCAAGGGGGGGAAGCTCCGTGTAAGACATGTAACTAAGCATTACTAGGCAATCCTATGTAAATGAGGATCACAATACTGAATCACACTGCCACATAGGTAATGAGCACTTTCTGAGTAGTGTAAGAGTTAGAGAAGGGGGAGGAACAGAGTAAGAGGTAGGTGATATCACGGGGGGGGAGGATAGAAACAAATGTACCAGATTGGAGGGCAATGTAAGGTGACAGATGACAGACAGACATCAGGGAGGGAGGTGTGTCCCAATAGAACACTAGGAAAGTCAAGAAATCGAAGGTTTACGCTATCCCTACACTCAAAGTTTCTTGATATATGTGCATGCGCGCATGTGCGCGCGTGTAAGGCAGGTTCAACATGTGGGAGCGTGTTGCAAACCGTTGTAAACGGTTTGCGTGGGCGTGCACGTGCTTAAGGCAGTGTGCACGCGTTTTAACATGAATCAGCCCAGTTCACACCGTGTAAGGATGTGTGCGTGCGTGTAACACCGTGTAAGCATGTGTGCGCGCGTTTAAGTGACTGTGAGCATGCTTAAGCTGGTGTGCACATTGCTCCCCCTGAGGAAACAGAGAGGAAACAGGAAACAACCAATATACATGGAAACTGCCACAGAATACTGCTAGAGTTAATTGGCAGAAACAATTGGAAGCAGGCAACTACGCAGGCAGACTAGAAGCCCAACCCAGCACTTAAAACACTGCAAAGAGCAGTGCAGGGTGTTTCTCACAAGAGATACTGCAAGAAAGTAAGCTATCAGAATTGAAAACTGAAAAAAGCTGAACTCAGAGCAGAAATGCTAGGGGCTGCCATAGCTGTTATAATCAGGCATAGGCGAATTGCTGAGGGTGGTGAAAATGCAGATGCTAACAGACAACCCAGAGTGAGGAGAAGGAGAAGAGTATACAGGCCCAGGGTCACCTACCATGGGTTACATGAGCTGGAGATAGTAGAGCGCTACAGAGTGGACAGAGACCTTCTGCAGCAGATTGTTGAGCTGTGCAGGCCACATCTCACACACAGAACCAACAGAGGGGAACCCATCCCAGTGGAAACTAAGGTATGTGTTGGCCTAAGAATACTAGCAACAGGTACCTTCCAGAGACCAACTGGTGATATGATGGGGATATCACAGGCATCAGCCTCCAGGGTACTGCACCAGTTCCTGGATGCCATGTCAGCACATGTCAGTGATCATATATATGTCCCTAATGACCGTGAGGTTGTGGCCAGCAATATGCGTCTCTTCCAGCAAATAGCGGGATACCCTGAGGTGCTGGGTGCAATAGACTGCACGCACGCATCAAAGCACCAGCTGGTGAGCGGGGTAGAGCCTACATTAACCGCAAGGGATACCACTCCATCAACTGCCAGGTCGTGTGTGATGCCCAGGGCATAATAATGAATGTGTGTGCTGGCTGCCCTGGGAGCTACCACGATTTCCACATCTGGCATCTGACGCAGCTGTACCAATCATTTGCCAGTGGGGACTTCCCGCACGGACACCTAGTGGGGGATGCAGGTTATGCACTTGAGCCGTGGCTGATGACACCCATCAGAAATGCACACACACCTGAACAGGAACGCCATAATGAGGCACACGCACAAACGCGTAATGTCATAGTGGTAATAAGTGTACAGAATAGATTCCGAATATTGTGCCTCTGACTTAGTAGTGACACATTATGACCCCCTTACGTAATTGAACAACTTGACTGTGCCTCTGTCCAGTCTGTGCCTCTGTCTCATATGCAGTTGTCCAGATGTCTCTTGAAGAGAGTCAGTGAGGGACTCTGTCTAACATGAACTGGGATACTCTGCTAGAGTGTGAGATGCCTCTGAGTTATGACTCTGTCCCTCCAGCATGTCCTATACATGTATGTGCTGAGGTTCAAATCCTCAGCTCTCATGGTTCTGGTGGATTTGGATTGCTTGCAGTGGAGCATGTCCACCAAATCCTGATTGGACATGGTCTTGTATGTCAGGCATAGGTCACCTGTATGTATGCGGTATGACACTGAATAAAGCTGGATTTCCTTTATTCTGGAAGCATATGACATGTGTTGTAGACCCCTGATCTTCATTGCAAGGTACTTTTGGGGTCTCTCCAGCTGTTGCAAGTGCTGGGTGAGGTACAAACCAAATGGGGCTTTGTATGCAATCATGGGTCTGATAAGGGAGAAGTATAGTGGTACAATGACCTCCTTTGATCTGGATGGAAAACCCGCTATGATAAGGTGGGCAAGATAGAAAGTCTTTCTAACCACTGTGGCAACATGGGTGTCAAACGAGATGTCACTATATACACGTGTCCCCAGGTGTCTGATTTGTTTTCCGTGCTCAGTTGGTTGCTGTCTATGTATTGATCTGTGGGTACTTTGTTCCTCCCAAAGGGGATGACTACACATCACTTGCATTCAGTTTCAGGCCATGAGTCTGGCACCAGCTATCCGTCTTTGTGACGGCATTCTGTAGGATGTGTGTGCCAGCTGATGTATTCACTATGGTGCCTAGGTTGCAGTCATCTGCAAACTTTGTCAGCCACAACCCTCCTATGTTTGCTTTCACATCTGAAAAGTAAATACCAATTAAGAGGGGTCCCAGGACACATCCTTGTGGGACACCACCAGTGACTGGCTTTGAATCTGACAAGGCACCTGCAATGTTGACTTTATGGGTTCTGTTTCTTAGCCATTCTGCAACCTATCCTGTGACATATGGTGTTACATGTCAGCTGCTGAGCTTGTCTATGATGCCTGAGTGGGGTATTGTGTCACAGGCCTTAGCCAAGTGCAGGTAGGCTGTGTAGACCGCGTAGCCCTTATCAATGGCCCTACTGACAGTTTCATAGTAGTCAACTAGGTGCAAAAGGCAGGATCTGCCCTGTACAAAGCTGAACTGGGTGGGATCAAGGGTCTGTAGGTCAGCAATGTCTCTGTGTAAGAGCTCCATAATGACTCTTCCCATAGCTTTGCAGACAAGGCTGGTTAAGCTTGTGTGGTGGTAGTTGCCATGGTCTGTGGAGGCATCTCCTTTGTGGAGTGGGACCACTGTTGCCGTACGCCAGTGTTCAGGTACATATCCTGTAGCAAGGCTAAGGTTAAATAGCATTTGTATATACGGGTCCAGCTCCTTCTGGAGTTCACATAGCATGCAACCGGGGATACCAACAGGTCCCATTGATGCTATGTACTTGTCTTTGCTGAGTGTGACTCTCACATGGACATCCAAGATGACAGTGAGGTTACATACAGCTGTGATAACTATCTTCATTTTGGGGGTGAGGGAGGGGGTAGATTGCACTGAAGCTGTCTGCCGGAATGTTGCCAATATCTGTCAGGTCACTGGAATATATGTTGTTGTGTACCAACTCTGAGCATATCTGAGGGTTCCCAACCAGGTGTCTGACATAACTGAAGAAAGCAGTGCGGTTACCTTCATTGTCTTTGGTGATTTATGTCCCCAAGTTGACCTTGCATGTCTTTAGGAGATAATGTAGCTTTCTACTAGTGCTGATCACAGCTGTCTTCCCTTTTGGAGATGTAGCTCTGTCTTGCATTAGTATCCCTCAGCTGTTATACAGTTTGTTTATGGCTGGGGTCCACCAGACAGGCCACTTTCCCTTTGTGGAGAGGGTCTTGTTTTTATTTGTGATTGCATGGTCCATGCTTTCTGACATCTAGCTAAGGGGAGGTCATTGTGGTTCTGCAGTTATCTTTCATCAGCATTAGAAATGACCACAACAGCCCCTGTGGGGTGTACCTCAGCGGACACATCCAGCAACTGTAAAGTCCACAACAGTACCTCACCAGGAGTATGAAAGAGCTGGAACACATGTAATGTGTCGCCTGATTAAACGGATTGCTGCTCCACACACTGCCATGCTGTCCACCCAGATGCAAGCTGTGCCTGATGTAGAAAGCCATGTCCAAGCTGGTATCAATGCACATGCTGCACCTTGTACAATCTGAATGGCAGGGAGCTATGCACATGAGGGACCTGAACCCCAGCACTGACATACATAGGACAAGCTGTACTGCATTATCCATAACACAGAAGCCACCCCCACGCATGCGTAAACTACCAGTACAGGTTATCCATAGAGTCACTTGTTGATTCCCCTCAACAGGGATCCTAATGAGTGGATGGGAGATGGTAGGTTTACCTTGGGTATCAATGTTATGTCACAGGTAGACAGAGGCACAGTATACTAAACAGGACATATGTCATGGCAAACTACACGTACAATGTGTTGACGGACAAACACACTCTCCGAATAGCATTAGAAATGGCCTAGGGCACATCGGTAGTGTTTGCCAATGTACACCCATGTTGTGGAATACATTACTGATGTTGGATGAGGCTGTTGTAAGTAGTTCACATCTGAACATAATGCAACATGGTCAGATAGGTTCATAGGTACATAGTTTTATACTAGGCTATCTTCCCTAAGGAAGGTATAAGCCTAGCCCAGAGTTTGTTGGCGTATGGAAACAGTACTGTGCCCATTATTTTGTCGTGCCTCTCTCCAGCAGTGACACAGTGACGATCCCCGGGGTAAACCTATGACCTCCCATCCACAGGTCAAGATACCTCTTGAACGGAGCCAGCAAGGTGCTCTGCCTCACATAGACCGGGATTGTATTCCACAGCATAGGGAGTCTCCGAGTGATAACTCCATCCCTCCAACATGTCCAACGTACATCCATGCTAAGGTGTAAGTCACTTGCACTAGTGGTTCAGGTGGATCTGCCGAATTTGATGTGGAGCATGTCCATTAATTCCTGTTTGGACATGGCCTTGCATGTCAGGCACATGTCACCTCTAAGCAGACGGTATGTGACTGAATAGAGTGGGAGTGTCTTCAATCTGGCAGCATATGACAGATGTTGGAGTTCCTTTATCCTTTTGGTGGGGGACATTCAGGGTCTCTCCAATTGCTGCAGATGTTGGGTGAGATACATCCAGAATAGGGCATTGTACTCGATCACCGGTCGGATAAATGAAGAGTACAGGGGAACAATGACCCACTAGATCTGGATGTGAATCCCTTCCTGATCAGGTGGGCAATGTAGACGGTCTTTCTAGCCACTTAAGCAATGTGAGTGTCAGAAGAACGGCGACTGTCAACCTGTGTCCCCAGGTCCATGATAACCTCCTCTGTGCTTAGAGGATTGCCACCTATATGGTAGCTTGGGGTTACCTTGCTTTTCCCGAAGGGTATGTCTACACATGTTGTGCAATTTGACTTCAGGCCATGGCTCTGGCACCAGCTATCAGTTTCCGTGAGTCCCTTCTGAAGGATATCTGTGTCTGATGCACTGTCTACTATGGCGCCCAGTGTGCAGTCATCTGCAAACTTTGTCAGCCAAAGTCCTCCCATGTTGGCCTGTACTTCTGCGAAGTACATGACAAACAATAGGGGGCCAAGGACTGAGCCCTGTGTGACACCACTTGTGACCAGCCTGGAGTCTAACATAGTGCCAGCAACTCTAACCCTGTGGGTCCCGTCCTTAAGCCAGTTTGCAGCCCATCTTGTGACATATGGGTTTACATTTCATTGGTAGGGTTTTCTACAATACCTGAGTGGGGTATTGTGTTGAAAGTGTTTGCAAGGCCAAGGTAGGCTGTATGGACTGCCTTTCCCTCAACAATGGCCTAAGTGACCGTTTTGAAGATGTCAACCAAGTACAAAAGGCATGATCTGCCCTTGACCAAGCCAAACTGAGACGGGTACAATGTCTGCATGTCCCCTATATCTTTGTTTATGAGCTCAATTATGATCCTCTCCATAGCTTTGCAGACTAGACATGTTAAGCTTATGGGGCAGTAATTACCAGGGTCCGTAGAGGCACCGCCTTTGTGCAGATGTGCACAACTGGACCCTAAACAGGCTGTTGTGCACACTATGGAAATGTAAAGCAGTGATAGGACTAAAGCCCAGTATACTGACCACCACAGTGAAAGTACTGAACCACTACACTATACAGTACTACAGTGTTAGGTCAGTATGAACGGATGTTGACAATTGTGTGCAAAGTATCCCATGCAAAACCTGCAGGCACAGTATACTCCCTGTTGTGTTCACACAAAAAGCATTTGGACAGTAACTACACAACATGGCACAGAACACACAACCATAAACTGGAGGTATTTGTTGAAGGTCACACTCATCCACAAATGTGATGGGCTGCAGAGTTCAACATATGGAAAGCCCACACTGGGCATGCTCACACACTTAGATAAATGAGACATCTTTCACACAACATGCCATGGGAAGGCTGAACTGGGCATGCTCACACACTTAGTCCAAATGTTACTCCCAGCAACTGTGAAAACACACCAAAGGATGTTCATTCCCCTTTCTAGACACTGATCATGTCAGCACCCTATAAGTATATCAGGAGAAAAGGAATCTCCCAGTAATCTGAATAGTGTGCTCTGCTAATGTGTCTGTATATAGTGTCATAACATAGTTAGGTAGGGGTTTGAATCCAGCAAGTGTGTGTGAAGGTGGTTAAGTGTGTGTGTAAGTGTGTATGAAAGGAACATCCCTTTTGGCAACTGGGAAAACACACCACAGGATGCTCATTCCACTTTCTAAATCCTGATGATGTCAGCACCCTATAAGTATATCAGGGGAAAGGAAATTTCCCAGTAATGCGAATAGCGCGCTCTGCTAATGCGTCCGTCTCTAGTGTCATAACATTGTTAGGGAGGGGTTTGAATCCAGCAAGTGTGTGTGAAGGGGTGTAAGTGTGTATGAAAGGGACATCCCTTTTGGCAACTGGGAAGACACACCACAGGATGCTCATTCCACTTTCTAAACCCTGATGATGTCAGCACCCTATAAGTATATCAGGGGAAAAGAAATCTTCCAGGAATACGAATAGCACACGCCGCTAATGCGTCCGTCTCTAGTGTCATAACATAGTTAGGTAGGGGTTTGAATCCGGCAAGTGTGTGTGAAGGGGGCTAAGTGTGTATGAAAGGAACATCCCTTTTGGCAACTGGGAAAACACACCACAGGATGCTCATTCCACTTTCTAAACCCTGGTGATGTCAGCACCCTATAAGTATATCAGGGGAAAGGAACTCTCCCAGTTATGCGAATAGCGCGCTCTGCTAATGTGTCCGTTTCTAGTGTCATAACATAGTTAGGTAGGGGGTTGAATCCACCAAGTGGCAAGTGTGTGTGAAGAGAGCAAAGTGTGTGTGTATGAAAGGAACATCCCTTTTGGCAACTGGGAAAACACACCACAGGATGCTCATTCCACTTTCTAAACCCTGATGATGTCAGCACCCTATAAGTATATCAGGGGAAAGGAAGTCTCCCAGTAATGCGAATAGCGTGCTCCGCTAATGCGTCCGTCTCTAGTGTCATAACATAGTTAGGTAGAGGTTTGAATCCAGCAAGTGTGTATGAAGGGAGGTAAGTGTGTGTGTGTATGAAAGGAACATTCCTTTTGGCAACTGGGAAAACACACTACAGGATGCACATACCCCTTTCTAAACGATATCACAATTATTTATGGCTTTTGATTACAGACATGCCACGTGTGTTTTTCCCACACAGAATGCCCATGTGTGCGGGTTGTCCCTCACAATAATGCATGACATTGATTAAACCAGTTATGGCAATGCACACATGATGTATGTGCGTGCCAAATACACATATGTACCTGTGACCTTCAATAGTTACCATGTGTGATGCCTGCCACATGTGAATACATGGTATTTGCACAGGGTAACATTATGACTGTGGTCTTCTGTGCAGGTGCTGCATGTGGGATGTGTATATACAGTGTGAGATGTAGATGCTATCAGCCTAGTAGTGAGGGATACACACCTGGTCTGGGGCATATAGTCTACCTGTTGTTGAACAGGTGCTGCATGTTTTCACCTGTCGTGGGAGTGGTAAGACGTTATTCCATAGCAATGCAGTGACCGCATGCTAAGAACTGTTCAGCTAGGGTGTTGTAGCTACAGTAATTCATTAGCATTCAGTAATATGTCAGAATCCCTGGTGAGGGTCTGATGCCAACCAAGGTCAGGGTTCTACCAGCCTGTGTCACTTGCTCAGTGATCCCTTCCATGTTCCCTATCATGTATCCCAGTGAGGGACATCCCACATCAGCTGTGGTGGCATGGACAATGACTGAGTAATATGTGTCCATGCATCTGACTGACATGTATGCTTGTGTTATGTGGTGGACCACAGTGCCCCATGAGCATATCACTGTGACCTACACCTTGTCCAGCCTGGTGAGCATGTCCTCACTGTACTGGACAATAAAAGTACCTAACACAACTGTGGCAGTAGTGTTGTATAGCTGTACAGACTGTGCTTGTTTGGCACACAGGAATTGTGTGCTATGTGTTATGCGTGCTGTGTGCAGGCCTAACGTATGCCTGTGTGCCAGCTGCAGAGATGTCTGCCAGTCATGCAGGATGCCATCCTTAGGCTCCACAACTGGCCCGGTGTGTTTCCATGCTTGTATTGATGTCAGTGTAGGTCCACATCAGATTGGTATTGCTGTCACTGTAGTATTTCTTGCCACCCGACAGGTTATGCCAGTACTGGGTTCAGAGTGCTTAGTCCACAGTTTGGCCATGTGTTTCCATCTCATACATGTGTTGTACATCCATGGGTAGGGGATAGGGTTGACTGTATACATGTGGCAGCTGTGACATTACTACATGAATATCCAAAACACAAAAGCAACAGCAGATAGCAAAGCAAAAACAAAACGTCAGTAGGAAAAACCACTTTAATATCGAGCAGAGCTTTCGGAAATAATCCTTTGTCAATACTAAAATGCATGAGTACATTCTCTGTATATATAGGTCCAAAAAAAGTCATATGACCGACAGCCAAAATTTAATAGTATGGTTAGCATTAAACCAATACTGATTAAGCTTAGTAGAACTAAGTTGTGATATAGTTTCATATATCTTGTATTATATCCATTAAATGCATTGCTTATAATTATCTTAACTATTTTGTTGATACCTTATATGTATTGAATGTGTAGTCTAAATTTTAACAGTGTTTTTAATTTTATCTATTTTTTGCTTGTCATGTTTTAAATATAAGTCATGTGATTTTGGCTGTCGGTCATATGACTTTTTTTGGACCTATATATACAGAGAATGTACTCATGCATTTTAGAATTGACAAAGGATTATTTCCGAAAGCTCTGCTCGATATTAAAGTGTTTTTTCCTACTGACGTTTTGTTTTTGCTTCACATTACTACATGACACACATAGTCCACAACTGTACCATAGATGTGACTGACAACTGACCTTTGCACATGCTACCATAGTATTGGGATTGCATTGGTGATTAACAGCACATAGGGCCAATGGTGAACAAGATACATAGGTCCATAGGTTCATACAGGGATGTCTGCCCAGGGCATGTATCCACCTAGCCAGAATGTGTGTGGCTTTCAACATGCATTGTAACTCTGTCTTGCTATGCCCTTTTCCAAGGTTAGTATACTGTGCCTCTGTCTCACAGTGGCACATAAGTGATACCCAGGGTAACCCTACAATGTCACATCCAGTCATTAATATCACTCTTGAAGATAGTCACTGAGTCACTCTGCCTAACCTCTATTGGGATAATATTCCAGAATGAAGGGAGCCTCTGAGTTATGAATGTGCCCCTCCAGCATGTCCTATGTATATCACTCCTGAGGTTCAGGTCTTTCCAGCGTGTATCCTGATGGGATCTGGATATTCTGAGGTGCAGCATGGCCATTAAGTGAGGGTTTGACATGGCTTTATATGTCAGGCACAGATTGCCTATGAAGAGGCAGTATGCCACTGAGTAGAGCTGCTGTTTCTTTAACCAGTCAGTATGTGGCATCCATTTGAGCCCTTTGATCCTCTTGTCGAGGTACGTATGTGGTCTTCCCAGTTGCTGCAGATATCTGGTAAGGTGCATGCCGACAGGTTCATCATAGTCAATTATGGGCAGGATGAGGGATGAGTAAAGGGGCACAATGTCCTCCCCTGATCTACATGTGGATCCCATCATGATGATGTGGCCCATATAAAAAGTTTTCCTAACCACTTTGTCCATGTTGTTGTCAAATGGTAGAATGCTATCAACCCGTGTACCCCAAGGTCCATAATTCCTTCGTCTGCACTTAATGGATTAACACATATGTGGTACTTTGGGGTCACTTTGTGTTTGACAAAGGGGATGACTACACGCTTTTTGTCATTCACCTTGAGGCCATGGCTGTGGCACAAGTCGTGTGTTTGCAAGAGGCCCTTTTGGAGGATGCGTGTGTTAGCTGGTGAGTTGATTATGGCGTCCGCTTTGCAGTCACCTGCGACTTGCTCAGCCACAGAACTTCCATGTTGGCCTGTACCTATGATAAATATATAATGAACATGACAGCTCCCAGGGCTGAGCCTTGTGGGACACCACTTGTACCTGGTTGGAGGCTGACATGGCTCCAACAATTCTAACCATGTGCGTTCTGCCCTTGAGCCACTGTGCAATATCCATAGTGACATAGGGGTTAATATGTACACTGGTGAGCTTCCCTAGAATGCACAAGTGGGGTATTGTATCAAAGGCTTATGCAAGGTCCAGGTAGGCTGTGTAGACCTTCTTCCCCTTGACAGTGGCCTTGGTGACTGTTTCAAAGAAATCAAACAGGTTTGAGAGGCAGGATCTGCCGTTAACATAGCCAAACTGTGTATGGTGACATGTCTGTAGGTCCACAATATCTATATATGTGAGGTTCATGATGATCCTTGCCATAGGTTTGCAGACCAAGCTAGTCAGACATATGGGCCGAATAGTGTCTAGGATCTGTTAAGGCACCACCTGAATGTAGAGGGACCACTGTTGATGTACGCCACTCTTCGGCCACATATTGTGTAGTAAGGCTGGGATTGAACAGTGGTGTTATGTCTGGGTGTAGCTCTTCTTGTGGTTCATGTAGGACACAGCCTGGGACACTGTCTGGTCCCATTGATGCAGTGTTTATTGCTTTGGGAAGGGCATCTCTTACCTGAGCATCTGTGATGTCAGGGGGGGCAGCACTCTGCTGCGAGACATATTTGCCCTTTTGGTGTGGTGGGGGGGAGAAGGCAGCAGTGAACCTGTCCACTAGGATGATGGCAATGTCTGTGTGTTTTGTATTTCGTGTGACATCTTGGATTACCCCTGAGCATATCTGGGTAGTACCACCCAGGTTCCTAACATAACTACAGAATGCCTTGTGATTATCCTCAGTGGCTTGTGGAATCTTCTCTCAAAGATGGCCTTAGACAATTGTATGGGTGCCTGTAGTTGTCTTCCAATACTCATCAGTGATGCCTTCACATTTTGGGAGTGTGTTGTATCATGTAGTGGCTTCATCCTTCTATTGTATAGTTTGTTTATGGCTGATGTCCGGCACACAGGACGTCTGCCTTTGGAGGATTGGGTCATGCTTTCATATGTGGTGTCATGATCCATGCATTCCTGAATGTGTCCATAGAATGCCTTTATACAGGTATCTGCAGTCTGGTCCATATTGTCAACAGGCCTGGGGCCTTTGAAGGTTTCCACATCATTCATGAGGGGTGTGAACATGCTTGACATGAGCTGTTGACTGACGTGCCACCCTCCAGACTGAGCAAGGTGAGGGTCACATTTAGCTACCTGTCGGGTGATAGAATGTGCCACATAACACAGGCACACAGGTCACTCCACAGCAAGTACAACTATGAGGCAGTCATTGTCCATGCTGGTGCAAACAACCTGAGACGTACCTCCCTGGACCACATGGAAAGGGACACAGAGGAGCTCTTATAGCACCCTGTCAAACTCAGGACTCCCACACAGCCTTCATGCTCACACAGGAGAGCAAACACCATCATACCGGGTGACGTCAGCTACCCAAACATAGACTGTGAACATTACAAAAGCCACAATACCCAAGCTCTAGGGTTCCCATAAATCAGACATTCTTTAACTATGGAACAGGTAATCAACCTTCCCACAAGAGGGGCAGATATACTAGACTTGATCATCACAAACATGAGTACAAAATGCTCACCACTGGAAGTATATCCCTCATTGTTGCAATCAAACCATATACTAATCACACTGGAGTACTGGATCCCCCACATATGCAAACCTCGAACACATCGATGTGTGTGTGGGAAATGCCCCTACTAGCAACTGTGACAATACAGTGCAGGATGCAGATCCCCCTTCTGAAACACTGATGATGTCAGGACTCTATAACTATATTACCTGTATTAACATCCTTCAGTAATTCGTATAGCGCGCTCTGCTAATGCGTCCTTCTCCAGTGTCATAACATAGTTAGGTATGGGTTTGAATCCTGCAAAGGGAATGTATGTGTGTTAGTATAAGTGGGGTTTATGTGTGTGCATTATGCTGGGAGGGATAAGTGCCTTTTGCCAACTGGGAGAACACACTACAGGGTGCACATCCCTCCTCCTACACACAGATGATGTCAGCACCCTCTAAGTAAAGCATTAGAAAGGACTTCTCCCACTAATGCAAATAGCACACTCTGCTAATGTGTCTGCTTCTACTGTCATAACACAGTTAGGTATGGGTTTGAATCTTGCAAATGGAAAGTATGTGTTTTACTGTGGGTGGGGTTAGTGTGTGTGCACAATGATGGGGGTGGGATGTGGCTTTTGCCAAATGGGGCTATGCACTGCAGGGTGCACATTACCCTTAACAAGCAGTGATGTTGACAGCACCCTATACAAACAAAACTACAAAAGAGAAGGTGGTGGTACCAATAACACATGTAAGGTAACACTTCTTCAAGTAATGTCCACAAAACAAAGTAGGATAAACTAACAATTCTTTTACTCTATACAAACAACATGACAACAGACAACTGCCAGTACTCAGTATAGTGTTACATGCTACTGTAACACGCACATGTACCAGAATATACCTAGATAGTGTTTTGAAGCCTGAATGTGTCAGGTGTGTGGATGTGGGATGTGTCTGTGTGTGCATTTCCGTATGGGAAACATGTTTGATGTGGCAATCAGGGTACCACAGTACCTGATGCACATTACACCTTTGAACTGATGAGCTTGCCTGCACCCTGTGAGTACAGGTAGAGAGGGGGAAATCGGTAGTAAACAACATAGTGCACTTCTCAAATGTGTACCTGTCATGTATCGACAGCTACTCATGTAGGGTAATAAATAATAGGAATGGCAGGTGAGCGTGTGCATGTGTGGGGGTAGCAGGGTGTGTATAAATGCATGTATGACAGAACAGATACATATAGCTGAATCTACATAACAGCACATGATGCGCATTCCCATAGTCAATGTTAGCATGTGATGGTGTGCAGCTGGTACACTTTGGTAAGTAGTATGGGTGCAGATAACAATTGAGGACATTCATACAGTTACTGCAGCAGGACTGCTGGGATATACACACAATCATAGTGGAACAGTGAACAGTTACCAACATGTTACTACTTATACACATCTATGTAGTCACCCTGTGCATCAGCAACGTGTTTACCTTTTCCTGCACCAATGTTGTAGTATGCAGGAGGTGGCACAGTGTCATCATAAGGCAAACCCACATCCATTTGTTTCACAAAGGATGAGGAAGTAAGAGTGATGCTACTCAACACCAGAAGTCTAGACCTCAGCATACACGCACTCAAAACCCTACGTAGCATTATGGACATCGATATCTGTGCAGTAACATAAACCTGTTTCAGGTTTCCCAGGAGCACACCAGCACTACCAAGGTATAGCTGTTACCATTCTTGTCGGCCCCAAAACTTGAACAAAGGAGGGGGAGTATCGATATTTAACGCAGATTCCCATACCTCCACATTGGTGGCAAAGTACCACATAGGTGTTAGGCCATTGAGTACAGAAGACGTAATTGGGGACCTGGGGAACAGACATGATAGCAGTCTGTCATTTGTCAACCACATGGCCAACGTGGATTGAAAGACATGTTATATAGCCCAGCTAATCATGAGGGATTCACATGTATGGCAGGGGAGGTCATTGTGCCTCTTTACTCATCCATCATCAGGCCTATGATTGCGTACAATGCACCTTTTGGGATGTACCTAACCAGACACCTACAGCAACTGGTACTGGACAACAGTACCTCATCAAGAGGATGACATGGCTCAAACAGATGTCATATGCTGCCCACTTAAAGGAAATGAAGCTGGACTCAGTGGCATACTGCCTGTTCAGAGGCAATCTGTGCGTGCCATATACAGCCATGTCCTACCCAGCAGTAATGAACATGCTGCACCTCAGGAAATCAGAGCCCCATACAGCCACATGCTCAGGAGACCTGAACCTCAGCACTGACATAAATAGGACATGCTGGAGGGGCATATTCCTAACCAAGAGGCTCCCTTCACTCTGTAATGAACTCACACTACAGGTTAGGCAGAGTCCCTCATTGACTCTCTTCCATAGGAATCTGGATGAGTGGATGGAGATCATAGTTGTACCCCAGGTATCACTTCTATGTCACTGTTAGACAGAGGCACAGTATACTAACGTCGGACAGGGGCATAGCAGCATAACTTGTAATTGGGTGGCGAAAGATAAACACATTCTACTAGGCTTATCAATGCCCTAGGGCAAATAGCCTAGTATGAACCTATGAACCTATGTGTACTGCTATAGTACTTCTGCCATATGTTGCATGTGTGTGTGTTGTGGGGGATGCACAGGTAATGGCCAGATAGTTCTGCAAAGGCGACACGTCTGAAACACTCTGGGTGTTCATCCCTACATACTGGATGTGTGTTGCCATCCAACCCTGTGATGTGGACACACATTACTCAGCCTGGATATACATATCCCAAAAACACCACAAGCACAGTACACTACCTTGCTATGTATGCATGTAATTACACAGTTATTCACTAGTTATGCCTGTGATGCTATCCATGCAGCCCATTGGGCCAGTGGAAGCCACAACACACACTGCTGGCCCCTTTGTCTATGCTTACCACAGACATCCCACATACTGCATGTACTGTGCACACACATATCTAACCCAGAACATATGCACACCACTTATTTATCCTGTCCAGTGGACTACGGATACAGGCACATTGTATAACAATAGCAGGAGGCTACTGCAGCACAGGGCAGATTCACATGAAGGCAAGGCATCTGTGGTCATCAGTGTTAAGATGCTTCACATTCACCAAATGCACAGATATTGGCAACATTGTTGCAGACAGTTTAGGTGCAGGTCCCCCCCCCATTCCCCTACACATGCGGTATTACTTATCACAGATGACTGTAACCCCCCTATCCTCTCACATGTCCAGGTGAGGGCCACCCTCAACATTGCAGAACACATAGCATCACTGTTACGAAATGGTATCCCTGGATGTGTGCTACGTTCACCCCTGGAGGACATAGCACCACATGACAGTCTGATATTAATCCCTGGCCATACTACAGGATATGTACCTGAACAGTGCCATACATACACAGTGGTCCCACACCAATGAGGAGTAACCTCTACTGACCCTGGTAACTACTGCATCATATGCACGACTGGCCTTGTGTTCTAAGCTATGGAAGTGTCAAGTATGGGCAACATGTACAGCAATATTACATATGTATATATTTCAGGACTATGTACACACAACCTATCTCATGGACATTGCTATAGATAGTGAACTATGATACATTTGGAGGTGTCACAGTAAACACAGTATTAACCTGCTACTTTGCATTACCTGTGTTTGTGGCAGCTGTTGCTGTGTCGGTGGTGCTGCTTGCTGCTTGCTGTTTGCTGCTGCTGCTGCTGGTTTTGCTGCTGGCTGTCTGTATATTTATTAATTTCTCTCTTTGTCTCTCTCTCTCTCTTTCTCATTAGGTTTGTGCAATGACTGTATTGCATGTGTGGAGTGTGGGTACTGAATGCTTTTGTAGGTATCTGCATAGGTCCATGTGATGGCCTCTGCACCAACTGTAAGGCAGCATTGGCTAATTGCATACAGCCAGTTGTGTACTGATTGCATGTCTCACTGTGATTTCAGGACTGTGCTATAAAAGGGTATGTGAGATAGGCGTTGCCCTTTCAGATTGTAAGGGCATGGACCATGCTGGTATGCTGTTGGAAAATGTTCTGTGAGTGTGAAGGTTAGTACATCTCTCATGCTTCATGCTGTGTTGTGAATTCAGGTTTCATCATTTCTCCCACCTGTTCCCTGTAGTGAGTGTGTATGCATACTGACGCCTACGACTATATTTCATATGTATTGCTATATATACATATGTGTACATATACATACTTTCATATATGTACATTAGCTGACAATATTGGGTACAAGCTAACAATTTGCAGGGCTGTTTCTGTTAACACTACACTAGTATGGGAATCCAGTAATTGGGACAGTGAAAGTCTGCCTGACATGCTTTGGGTAGTACACATACTATATTGCCTTTACCTTCATTCCTACTATTACATGTTCCACTTATTTAGCACTATATTCCTGTATGGGAGTCATGTCTTGCTGGTAAGTCATACAGACTAGTGTTACAATGGTCTTGTGGTAGGGCCTACTAGTATGCTTGTATTTTGCCTTCAAATTGAGTACAGGGTCTATCAATCAAAGTACTGGAGGCACCTTTTAGCAGTAAAGGGGCTTGTAGGTCTCACAGGAGACAGGCTGTGTTGCAGATTCTGGCTGCTGCATTTATCTTCACTGTTTCCTGTAGTGAGTGTGTATGGATACTGACACCTACGACTATATTTCATATGTATTAATATATATGTATATGTATGTATGTGTACATATACATACCTTCATATATGTACATTACCTTACATTAGTATGTACAAGCTAACAATTAGCAGGGCTGTTTCTGTTAACACTGAACTAGTGTGGGAATCCAGTCATTCAGCCATTAAAACTCTACCTGACATGCTTTGGGTAGTACACCTCCTATATTGTCTTTGTATTGATCCCTACTATTACATGTTATATTTATTTTAGCACTATGTTCTTGTATGGCAGTTATGGCTTAGTGGTAGGTCATACAGACTAATGTTACCATGGTCCTGGGTTTGAGACTGGCAGTGGGAATTTATTTTTCTTTCCAAACTTTCAAAGTGAGTACAGGACCTGTCAATCAAAGTGCTGAAGCCACCTTTAAGCAGTTAAAAGGGTTAGTAGGTCTCACAGGGGTCAGGCTGTGTTGCAGATTCTGGCTGCTGCATTTATCTTCACTGTTTCCTGTAGTGAGTGTGTATGGATACTGACACCTACGACTATATTTCATATGTATTAATATATATTTATATGTATGTATGTGTACATATACATACCTTCATATATGTACATTACCTTATATTAGTATGTACAAGCTAACAATTAGCAGGGCTGTTTCTGTTACCACTGAACTAGTGTGGGAATCCAGTAATTCAGCCATTAAAACCCTACCTGGAATGCTTTGGGTAGTACACCTCCTATATTGCCTTTATATTACCTTTTTATGCACTTTTTTTTTTAAAAAAATACAGTATTTAAATTGATTTAAACTGTGTATGAAGGAGTGTTGAAGGAATTTTTAACTGGTTATTCTGCTCTTCAGTTATTCCCACCCACCCGCCCTGTTTTTGTTTTGGTGTTAATCTTAGTGGCATTGAAACTGCCCGCCCCTCAGCCTGCCTCTGGGCCCATCTCATTTGCTCACTCAACTGAGTGCAGTGAGATCATATTCTGATTTCAGGCACTCCTACTGTGTACAAAGAGAGCATCTGGGAAATAGAAAAAAAAAAATTAAGCTTATTTCCTGCCTTTCTTGTTAAGTGGTACAGACTATTTGTAGGCTTCTGAGCCCCCAAGCCCTTCTGTGTTTGAGGGAAGCCTTCTAGCTTGTTTTTTTTTTTCTTGTAACTAGCCAGTTTTCTAGTTTCAGCACTCAAATCTGTTTGTTTGATCTCAGCACTTGTTCAGAAAAAAAAAAAAAAAAAAAATTTCATCTGCTTTTACTGTCCTTGTGTTTTTACCTACTTCTTTTTACTTTTGCATCATCTTAAAATACTCAATTGTATTTATTACTGCTTGGTGTAACTCATTCTAAGCCTTTTGGTTTAAACACTTGGGCTTCGGACCAGTTAGTTGTTTTGCACTGAGAGGGTTTGTGGTCTGCACTGTTGTGGCAGAACAGGTAGCTTACATCCTTCTAGGTTGAGAACTGCTGATTGAGGGCTCAGTGTCTGTTATTCTAAAAGTGTATTAATTCTGGTTTAAGCACTTGGGCTTTCAAACCAGTTATTTTACATTAAGAGGGTTCGTGGTCTGCACTCTTGTGGGAGGAGAGGCTGGACTCTGCCCTTCTGAGCTGGGAATTTCTGGTTAAAGGCTTATAGTGCATGCATATCTGAACTGTTTCTTACTGAAGTTGGTGCCTTGTTTGCTGTGGCATAGACTGGATTCGGGCCTGCTGGATCTAGCTTTGTTTGTGTAACTTGAGCACTAATCCAGACATTCTCTAAAGTATTCAATGGTATTTATTACTGCTTGGTATTAACTTGATTAAAGTGTAGCTATCATTCAAGTCTTTTGGATTAAGCACTTGGGCTTCAGACCAGTTGTTTTACATTAGGAAGGTTTGTGGCAAGCACTGTGGTGGCAGGACAGGTAGCTTTCATCCTTCTAAGTTGGGAACTGCTGATTGAGAGCCCAGTGTCCAAGTGTATTAGTTCTGGTTTAGGCACTTGGGCTTCAGGCCAGTTATTTTACATTAAGAAGGTTCGTGGTCTGCACTCTTGTGGGAGAAGAGGCTGGACTCTGCCCTTCTGAGCTGGGAATTTTCTGGTTAAAGGTTTATAGTGCCTGAATATTTGAACTGTATCTTACTGAAATTGGTTCACCTTGTTTGCTCTAGCATAGACTAGATCCAGGCCTACTGAATCTAGCTTTGTTTATATGCTTGTTGTTTGTTTGCTTGTTATTTCCCTGGAAGCTAATTCACCTAATACGCAACTTCTCAGTGCTTCTGTGGATCACTAGTGATATCTGCATTGCTTACTGTACTTATTTCCTTGTTTCACTGGAAAGAAAGTTACTGTTTGTCGTTTTTGCATTTAGTTACTTGTAACACATTGCACTCAAGTTACCTGGCACTTGCTCACTAAAGCAATTATATAAGTCAGCACTAAAAATTAAAAGCACTACACCCTCACTCCCCACTGGCCCTTGTTTTCAATTAAGGATTTCCCAATATTATTCTAGCATGTCCAAAGGTCAGTTGTCAATCTCCTCTCCGGTCCAGCTGGTGAATCTGGGAATCTTGAGGCAATGTTATAACTGCCTCATGTACACAGACAACCCTCTCCTCCTCCCACATAACACAAATACTTGCGAGAGATGCAGCTATTTAGCCAAACTGGAGGCTGAGCTCTCTCAACTCAGGACTGGCAAGACCAGACAGGAGGAGAAGGCAACTACACACACCACAAAACCAGCCTCACATAATGCTACCACTCCACTGAATCAAACACATAAACACACAAAGACATACTGGAGGCTCTGAGTAAAATTTACCTAAACAGCAGAGGCCTCCAAAGCAGACACCCAAACAACTGCTACCTCAAGACACCCCACAAGCAACACATAAACCACAAAAGCAGTGTGCAAAGCAGTCACAGCCCTTAAGGCCAAATACAACACCAAACATACTTGTCATAGGTGACTCCATAGTCAGACACACTGACGTCCCACTCACCAGGCTGAACAAGGAGAGGGTCACAGTAAGCTGCCGATCGGGCGCTAGAATCCGCCACATAACACAAGCACTGGTCACTCCACAGCAAGTACAAATATGACACAGTCATTGTCCATGCTGGTGTGAACGACCTGAGACGCACCTCCCTGGACTGCATGAAAAGAGACATAGAGGAGCTCTCTGATTATGTAGCCCAGGCAGGTATGACCCTAACCCTGAGCAGTATCCTTCCTTCACCAAGAATGATGCCACAATATAGAGACAAGATGATCAGCTTTAACAATTGGCTTAATGTCTGGTGTCATTCAAAGGGGATCCAGTGTCTGTCTGCCTGGGATGACATGCTTGACAAGCCACGCTGCTTCAAGGGACGGCTTGCACCTGTCACCCTGGGATTCCGGATATTGGCTAAGGCTCTTGCCACCCCCATAGTGCCTTTTTAGGCAAGGCTCAAATTCTAAACCTACCACCCTAGAAAACAAAAATGGGAAGAAATTGAGGGTAATGCTGCTCAATGCCAGAAGTCTAAATCTCAAAATGCACGACTCGAGGCCCTTCTCAGTATGGAGAACATCGATGTCTGTGCTGTAACTGAAACCTGGTTCAAGGCTCCTGAGAGCACCCGGCACTATTAGGTTTTACCTCATATCATGCTCCGCCCCAAAACCCGGACCACTCCACAAAAGGAGGGGTGTATCCATATTCATAAAGGATACTCACACCTCCAGGTTGGTGGCAACGCATGAAGCTTCGAAACCATCCAGGTGCAACTAACCATAGGCAAAACTGCTCTACAAATTGTAGCATGCTACAGGCCACCCTCTCAAACTCAGGAACCCCACACAGCCTTCCTGAAGACACTGGAGGGTATAAATGTATCTCCAAACACCATCATATTGGGTGATTCAACTACCCGAATATAGACTGGGAACATTACTCAAGCCCTAACTTTCTAGCCCAACGGTTCCTGGAGTTCATAAATTCAAATGCCATGGAACAGCTAGTCACTGTTCCCACGAGAGGAGAAAATATACTAGATCTCATTGTCACAAACATGGGGACAAAATGCTCCACACCGAAGTATATCCCCCATTGGTGAGACCTGATCATAAACTAATCTCACTGGAAATGGACATCCCGCGCACACCCCAAAGACAAAAGACCATAGTGAAGAACTTCTCTAAAGCAAACTTCACACTACTCAAGACTGGTGTGGTATCCTTCAAGGCCCCTGAGTCAGAGGAAACCACAACCCAAGCTGCGAAGCCCTTACAAATGCCTTCTATGAACACCTCCAGGACTGCATGGATCAGGCAATCCCAAATAAAACCAAGACTCTTTCCACAAAGGGCAAACGTCCAGTCTGGTGGACCCCAGCCATTAACAAACTTTACAATAAGAGGAGAAAGCTATTACATGATAGAACAAAATCCATAAAAGGGAAGTCACCCCTGATCATTATTAGTAAAAAAATACGAGCACTCATAAAATCAACTAAGGCCAATTTTGAGAGAAAAATTGCCATGGATTCAAAGGACAATCATAAGGCCTTTTTCAGCTATGTTAGGAACCTGGGTGGAAACTCACAGATATGCTCAGAATTAGTCCAAAATGATACAAAAATCACTGAACCCACAGACATTGCCAACATACTGGCAGACAGGTTCAGTGCAAACTTCACCCCCCCCCTAAAGGAGAGATAACTATCCCAGCCGAGTGTAACCTCCCGGACATCTCAAATGCGCAGGTGAAAGCTGCTCTCTCTAAAGCTAAAAACACAGCATCAATGGGACCGGATGGTGTCCCGGCTGTGTGCTACGAGCTAAATGAGGAATTAAACCCGCACATAAGGCAGCTGTTTAATCTCAGCCTTACCACAGGATACGTGCCCAAGGAGTGGCGACGGCAACTGTGGTCCCACTCCACAAAGGTGGCGCCTCACGGACCCTGGTAATTACTTCCATAAGCTTAACAAGTCTAGTCTGCAAAGCTATGGAGAGGATCATAATGGAGCTCATAAACAAAGATATAGGGACTTGCAGACATTGGACCCGACCCAGTTTGGCTTTGTCAAGGGAAGATCATGCCTTTTGAACTTGGTCGACTTCTTCAAATAGTCACCAAGGCCATTGATGAGGAAAGGCAGTCCATACAGCCTACCTTGACCTTGCAAGGCTTTCGACACAATACCCCACTCGGTATTGTAGAAAAACTTACCAGCTTAAATGTAAACCCATATGTCACAAGATGGGTTGCAAACTGGCTTAAGGACAGAACCCACAGGGTTAGAGTTGCTGGCGCTGTGTAGACTCCAAGCCGGTCACAAGTGGTGTCCCACAGGGCTCGGTCCTTGGCCCCTATTGTTTGGCATCTACTTCTCAGAAGTACAGGCCAACATGGGAGGACTTTGGCTGACAAAGTTTGCAGATGACTGCAAACTGGGCGCCATAGTGGAAAGTGCATCGTCAGGGCAATCCTTCAGATGGGACTCACAGAACCAGTTAGCTGGTGCCAGCGCCATGGCCTGAAGTTAAACGCCAAAAATGTATAGTCATACCCTTCGGGAAAAACAAGGTAACCCCAAGCTACCATATAGGTGGCAATCCACTAAGCACAGAAGAGGTTATCAGGGACCTGGGGACCCAGGTTGACAGTGGCCTTTCTTTTGACACTCACATTGCTAAAGTGGTTAGAAAGACCTTCTACATTGCCCACCTGATCATGAAGGGATTCACATCCAGATCTAGTGAGGTCATTGTTCCCCTGTACTCTTCACTTATCAGACCAATGATCGAGTACAATGCCCCATTCGGGATGTATCTCACCCGACATCTGCAGCAATTGGAGAGACCCCAAAAGTTCCTCACCAAAAGGATAAAGGGACTCCAAAATCTGTCATATGCTGCCAGATTGAAGAAACTCCAGCTCTATTCAGTCGCATACCGTCTGCTCAGAGGTGACATGTGCCTGACATACAAGACCATGTCCAACCCGGAATTAATGGACATGCTCCACCTCAAAAAATCCAAATCCACCAAAACCACTAGAGCAAGCGACTTAAACCTTAGCACGGATATAAATAGGACGTGCTGGAGGGATAGATTTATCACTCAGAGACTCCCTATGCTGTGGAATAAAATCCCGGTCCATGTGAGGCAGAGCACCTCGCTGACTCTGTTCAAGAGAAATCTAGACCTGTGGATGGGAGATCGTAGGTTTACCCCGGGAATCATCTCTGGGTCACTGCTGGACAGAGGCACAACAAACTAATGGGCACAGTATTTTTTCATATAAGGGGTGGCGTAAGCCACAATAATTTGGGCTAGGCTTATAAATGCCTTAGGGCAGATAGCCTAGTATAAACCTATGAACCTATGAACCTATATTCATCCCTACTATTACATGTTATATTTATTTTGGCACTATGTTTTCATATGGCAGTCATGGCTTAGTGGTAGGTCATATAGACTACTGTTACCAAGGTCCTGGGTTCGAGACTGGCAGTGGGAATTTATTTTTCTTTCCAGGTTTTCAAAATGAGTACAGGACCTGTCAATCAAAGTGCCATAAAGGCACTTTTAAGCACTTAAAATCAGGTCTGCGCTTGTTTGCGCGGAGCTCACGCATGCGCACTGGCGATGAGCTCCGCGCACACAAGCGCACACCCGCGCTATTTTCTTTGAAAGAAAAGAAAAAGGGGTGACTGGAAAGTGGTGAAAAAGGGGTCACAAAGAGGATAAGACAGAAGGGAAACAAGTGTGGGATTTGCAGGAAGGATGTAGGTGAGGCCCATAGCTGCCCATGTCTTTCTCAGCAACAGCTGTGCATTTGTATGTAATTTGGTGTGACATTTGAAACCTTCCACCCCTGAGAGAGGTGTCAGGACAACATTAATATTTGTTGTAAAGCCAATTGTAATTAACAGTTTCAATGTCCAGCGGACATGTGTGCGACATGGACAGCTATGTATGGGGCGTAATTTTTTTGTGGGTACAGAGTGCCCTTTTTTTTTTTTTCAGGTGAGAGTGGTATAGTGAAGGAAGTCGGTATAGCTGGAGAGGTAGGCTGGGTAGGTTAACAGACAAGACAGACAAGACGCATACAGGGGCGGTGTATGACACAAGTGGGGGGGTTACACAATTGACGGGGAAGGAGGTTGGGATATCCAGGGTGCATGAGCCCACAGATGGCAACAGTGGAACTGATATCCCCACCCATAGGCAGTTGCCACTGTTCCTTCACAGCCCAGGACGGGGCTGTGCTGGGGGCTGTGCAGGCGGGACAACGGGCATGCCTGTAAGCTGTGCCACCCGAGCCTCAAGCTGGCGTAGGGGCCCAAGGACAGAGTCCTGGATCTCCCTTCGCACCACAGACCGGACACCTTGGAGGGTGAGTGGACGTACTCCTCTGGCCACGCTTGCAGAGGGGGGACGGGCCCCATCCCCTGTAGCGCTTCCACCCGAA
Organism: Protopterus annectens; assembly: GCF_019279795.1. NCBI lineage: Eukaryota > Metazoa > Chordata > Ceratodontiformes > Protopteridae > Protopterus > Protopterus annectens. The sequence goes on along the minus strand of NC_056744.1, from coordinate 212,984,281 downwards.
GGTGGCACAGGGCCACCGGAGGAGGGTCCAGCCTGGGCACTAGTGCCAGGTGCAGTCGCCAGCTGAGGTGGGAGAGGTGGGTCCGCTGGGACCTGCCTTCCCAAGCATTCTAGGTTTGTGGGTATGTTATGTTAGTTTGGGTTAGTGGCATATTATTCCATTCCAATTAGTTGTAACAGCATGCATTGGTATTCCCATTAAACAAACACCCAGATATTAACACCATTGAACAACGGGCATATCAATATCACATGCATTATTTGAACAGAAATACACAATCAAACAACATGCAGGGTTGATTAATGGCAACAGGCCATCAGGTTTGCAGGTATGAACAGGGCACATGCACGAACAAACATGCATATATTTGTGAACAGGACAAATGTCCATGGTTAATGAAATGTTCACATACCAATATTTAGTGAGTGTTTTAATTTGCAATTATAGGGTGGGGTGGAGAAAGAAAATGATGACACATTCATAAGTTATACATTGATATACATTTGTAATAGGTACACAATTAACTTGAGGCTGATGTTTCAAAATGATTTTTATTTGACTGTCATGCTAGACCTGTTACAGATACATCACTATCCTAGTTATTTTGAATTTGATCAGATACATCATCCTGCTACACTTCGATGACAGGACAGGGGACAAATATGGCTGTTTAGTTTGTCAGACAATCATTCATTCTATCTGCAAATTGTTTACTGTCATCACCATATACAGATTCTGGCTTAAACATTCAAGATTCAGACACACTGAAATCAGTTTGGGATGTTAATTTGTAATTCCCACATGCATTTAGTTCTGTGGAGACACACTGAGGCTTATATATTTGGGGGTTATTACTACTTTATTTATTGATACATGACCCTTTCTGTCACTCTCACACATCCTGCAATTTCACAGTTCAGGTTGGTACTTCTAGGCTTTGTTCACATATTAGACCTGTGGTGATTCAAACACTTTTCAGCAGCCTCACTTCTGTCATGATTCAGCATTTCAACAGGGGATATATCTCACATGTGATTACCTCGGATTCTGAAGCTGTACTCTTGAGACTACTGCAGGTTATACTATATTTAATTAATGGTGGGACATCTGTATTACAGCACTATTTATTTCTATCAATTATATTTCCAGTTACACTTGCATACTGCTGAACTTGTTGCAGCCATACCTGCAGACTTTCACTTCTTGCTTGCACATTATATTTCTTTTAATAAGTACAGTGCAGTGTTCTGATACGTGCTACACTATAATATTTATTTACAAGTACTATGTGGGGTTACTAACCTGCATGGTGGTGCAGCCACACCAGCCTGTGGTCATGCGCCCTTCGGTTTGCAGAGCGGACACCTGCAGCTGTAATACAAAACAAGTAATATTGGAATACACATCTCCATGATATCAGCTAGTTGAATTCCTTACATACATAAGTAAAATGTAACTTACTCAGTAGTGGGGCGTTGGGCGTATCCTGGGCCTCCTGTATCCATTGGGTCAACTGGTCTTGCTTACGCCACTTCAGGTCCGCTTGGTGGTGACGGACCTGCTCACCAGTGCGTGGAATGCCAGTAGCACTGGTCAGATCATGAGCCAACTGGTCCCATGCCTCCGCCCTGTATGCTCCCCATGAGACCTGGCCCTGAATGAGTTGAGCCTCATGATGGTGAACTAGGAGCCAGACCATGTATCTGGACTCCTCAATGCCCCACCGCTGTGCTCGAAAGCAACGTCCCTCCCCTACTCCACTCATTCTGCCTGCAGGTCTGTTCTACAATCGGTTCTGCTGTGTATTCCCGCCTATGGGGCTTATATATGCCGATTTTCCCGCACATTTCTATGATTGGCCATTTTGGAATTGTATCTACTTCACAGAAACTGCTTTATCATGCTCCATTCTGGATTATATCCTATATATATGCTATTTCTGCATTGCTAAGTACTGCTGTCATGGCTTAGTGGTTTAGCACCTTGACTCTAGTGCATGGTATCCTGGGTTCGAATCTGACCACTGATTTTTAATTTTCAAGATTGTCTAGAAATGAGTTGAGGACCTGTCAATCAAACATGCCAAGAGCACTTTTAAGCACTTAAAACCAGGTCTGCGCTGCTTTTATGGAGCTAACGCATGCGCACTGGCAGTTAGCTTGTGGGAGCGGCGCACAAACGGTGTGCGCTGGGATAAACCTTAATTGGCTGGTGACACACATGTTAAGCTGAGCACAGCTAGTTGCACACAGTTTGAGCCTGTTAAACCAGTGCTTAGCTACGGGCAAGCAATTTGCAGCTTTTTAAACACTACTCAGCTACAAGCACTCTGTCTCACTGCAGCTTAGCTATCAGTACATTTCTAAATATTTTTATTATTGTGTTACTTCGAAATATATGCTCCATTTCATTCCATTTTACAAAAGAGTATACTTTTACATTTGTACAATACTGTCAGGGGCCTTTTTAGTGCTTATTTACAAAAAAAAAAGGTTGTTGTAAGGGCTCAAACCCTGCCTGCCTACTCTTAAGCAGGCAACTCTACCGCTAAGCTATTTCTTCTTGGCTTACTTTGCATATTTAGTTCTCATATCCTTCTCCACTGCCTGCTAACTGCAATTGCGCTAGTAGCACACCCGCGCACACGAGCGCACACAGTAGCACACATTTACGGGGTTTAAAAAAAAACACAGTTTTTGTTTTCATTTTATAGCATCTGTTCACTTTGTACACTGATGATCTGTGGGGGTATGTGTTGTGTAGTGTGTTTATTTACATTTCCACCTCTCTCGTGGCTGTTTACTTTCAGCCATTCTACACTTCCGGGGGCGTGTCCGCATGCAGGGCTTAGCCTACGGACACGCTTCTACTCTCTTACACGGACCGTGTAAGAGTTACAGTGTGATTCAGCATGCCTCATGCACCTCATGCATATGCATGACATGCTGACATCACACCGTTTAACTGCAGCCTCCGTGTAAGAGTTATAACTCTTACACGGAGGCTTCCTGAATCTGGCCCAATGTGTTCACTTAAGAGACGGTTATGCTACCCCAAACAGAAATAGCCAACTGTACATGAGGGGTGTACCCTAGCATGCGGACACTATCAAGCTTGCAAATATATAGATAGTAGTGGGGTGTTTAGTCACCTCGACCAAGGTAAAATCTATAGGTTTAGTATTCAAGCCTCATGTAATGCTCTCCATGTTGTTTATCTGGCACACTGTATCATATGCAAAATAATTTATATTGGTAAGATGGATAGAGCATTAAAAGACAGAATTAGGGAACACTATTACCATATAGGTTAAGAATGATACAGTGAGTGTTCTCTTTAAGCACATCTCTGAGACTGATACAACACATTATTTAAAATTTTTAGTAAGTGGAAAAGTTATGGAAAGTAATAGAAAGGGAGACATTAGAAATCAAACAGAGCAGTTGGAATCGAAATGGATAATATGGATAAGAGGGGATTTTGGGCATGGCCTGAATGAAAGAGTCCCACTGAGACCTACATTCAAGGCTAGAGTCCTGAAGAGAAAATTAATTATTTTAGGTATTGATGCATTAATTGTGATATGAAGTAATGCTTTTTTAAACAGGATTTTTATGTTTGTTTTTGTGAATGCTGCCGCTTTATTGTTTCTATAATGAATTATTTTAGATATTGATGCATTAATTGTGCTATGAAATAATGCTTTTTAAACAGCTTTATATGTTTTTGTGAATGTTGCTGTTTCAATGTTTTTATAGTGTTTATTTCTTTAATTTGCAAATGATTTGATTTATGTGACTTATTTTAATGGTATTTAAGGAGGGTTTCTGCTACTGTGATTTACATCTAATGAAGTAGTGATACTACGAAAGCGCTTATGTCCTTATTTTTGTGAATTAAAGACGGGTTCATCTATAAGCCTTGCTGTTGTTTTTGGGTCCACCTGCTGTAATTTATATAATCTTGAACATGTTTACTAAGGGCATGGGTGCCATGCTGTCCTTCTTTTTATTCATTTTCGTAAATTCTTTGGCATAGTTTCCTCTCTGTTTTTCCAACATTAAAAGGATTCATAGGAGAGCCAGCTCACTAAATAAAAACCCTCTTGTACAATAACTGTAATACCCTACACAACAGAAAACTAGTTCATAGTTAGAAACACCAGTATTAATAGAATCAGTAATAAATTGGCATCATTTACAGACTCCATATTTTCAATGAAGTTGTAATCTGCTATTATTTCCTTATAATCAATATTCTACAATATATTTTAATATTTCATCCTTTTTCATATACAAATTTGGGGTCTGAAACTAACTTTTCAATTGCTCTACCTCAATTAATAGTAGCTTTCCAGTTTTTTTTTCCCATAATTGATTAATCAAACTGGTCTCATTTAAAATGGCATTTCCATACCTCTCATGTATTCCATTTTCTTAGAGTTTTTATTACCTTTTTGTCTCCAGCTATTGTCAGTCTGCCTCTTCTTATATTTCTCAGAATTGTAAGAAATTTAGTAGATCTGCCATTCAATCCTAATTAGTTAGGTTTTCACTAAATGTTTGGATAACTGCTTTCAAAAAACATCTGTTAAAATAATTAGAGTCTTCATTGAGCAAAAATTAATTTGATTCTTCATTGAGCATTTTGTCTTCTGATACAATTCATGAAAGTCTAACCATCTGACCTTTAACTAAACTTTTCTTTTGCTACAGCAGGTATTTATTGGCAAAATGCAAACATCTACTGGTAAAGTTGGCTTTCAATATATTTTATACTTATTATCAATGTAATATTTGTAAAACTGTCACATCCAAGTAAGGTGTCATAAATCGTCTTTAATTCACATAACCAAGAGTTCATGAAATGTTGTTTGAAAACTTGGAATAAAAGACAAAGTATTTTGTCTGCTCAAAAAGAATGAGTCTGTTTTTGAAAGCTCTACAGACCACTGAAGAGAAACAAGAGTCAAGGTGAGGGCTACAAAGCACTTCAGATTTAGCCAATAAGTAGTTTATTAAATGAAGAGAAAGTACCTTCCAATTAATGAAAGAATGAAGGGAAAGTACTTTCCAATTCATGAAAGACTCAAGTGAGGGACAATTGCTTTTTAATGACATATTTTGTGGGCTACTTTTAGGTTGGAAGCAATCAAATAATTTTCAAATTAAGGCTAGTTGTTTATTCTGAGACTAATGTGCAGATATTTTAGGGGTAGCTAAATGTGAACGTAGTGATGTTGCAATAAACATGCTGCAGTTGGGATTATGGAGGAGCTAGTTATCAGTGCAAATGTTTGAATTTTTGACAAGTTTAACAGACTAAGCAAGAGGTGATCATATAGGACAATGAACTGATGGACTTAATGAATAAAGCATTCTTAATTTTTAGCTGCATTAATGGAATATTTCAGGTTTTGGAAAAATGTAATACCTAGCATTTTGGAAATGGAAGCTATTTCTAAGGATCTAAATCGTCACTCACATATAAGCAAAGCAAGGTAGAGGAACAGACATATTAACCAACATTTACCCTGCCTCTGCGATAAACTGCTTTTTATTCATTAAACAGAATGATACACTTGCATCCTTCAAGATTAACCTTGATGATTGAATAGGCATCCCCAATTCATCACAGGCCTTGCTTGTATTCCCGCATAGAAATGGGAGGGACATCACCAGGATGAGAATCAGCATGGTGCCATGACTTACTTTGTTGTAATTCCCATGATCCTGTGATATCCAGTAGAGCAATTTCCTTATTGTCATTTGATTGAAAGTATCTACACATTGCTTAAGACTGGGACAAAAGAGCATAGCCTTTTTTAACCAAGTTCAGAGTTATTTTATTCCATGTCTCAATACCGCAAAAGACTGCTGCTAGACGCAGGTTGCCTTAAACACACTGTTCATAGGACTCACAAGAGACATCAATTGCATCTAAAGAAAGTACTTATTTTATCTTGAATTTCATACTACAGGTGGGAAGTCACAAATAATGGTATTTTTTTACATTGAACTTCTAAATCCTAAAGGAAAACTTAACCCAAAAAGTGTCATATATCATTTCCCTATCATATTTTTGTTTTTTGTGCATACTAATGATTCAGTCTCAATCTAAGTTTTTAATATTATTTAGCAATTAATGATACCTTATAAGAACCTTGTGAGGACTGCCGTACTGGCATGATTATGCTTTTTTAAAATATCCTCGATGCTATTGCAATGTGCTTTGCATCATAATAATACAATGGAGCCCAGACACAATAATACAGTTGGGTGTTTTTTATATTAATTGCAATGAAAGTACTGTGAATCACTGGTTTGTTAGACTGGCTCTGGAAACAATGCCACTGGTCTGTGCTAACTGCAAGTTGGTAAGGGGTACTGACTGTAGTTTTAAAGCTTATTCAAGGCAAAGAAGTTACATGTCAGGTTTTCTATCTTCTTCTTCTTTCGGCTTTTTCCCAGTTAGGGGTCGCCACAGCGGATCATCTGTCCGCTCATGACTGGCAGTGGAGTTTTACAGTGTTGAGTTGCCAGCCCGGTGCCCAACCTTCCACAGAAGGCACACACACACTCACATCTTTGCCAATTTAGAGTGTCCAATCCACCTGCAGCATGTCTTGGGATGTGGGAGGAAACCGGAGCACCCGGAGAAAACCCACGCAACCACAGGGAGGACATGCAGACACCGCACAGAAGGCACCACAGCCGAGGATCGAACCAGAGAGCCTCTTGCTGTGAGGCAACAATGCTAACCACTGCACCACCTCAAAATTAGCAATTAAAAAGATACTAAAAGTTTTCTTGACAGTAACCTATATCTAGGTGATATTAAAGGGAGAGAAAATAAGTCTGGGATGCAATTAAGTACACTGGAGTATGAAATTATCTTTAATGAAAAGTATTGACCTCATTGCATTATCCCTGGAAAGACTTTCTGGAAACATTTAGGTCAGCCTTTCAGTCAAACAATCCTTTTTTATATTATGTCAAAGACAATGATCAGGATGCAACTGTAGTGTAACTGCTATGGTTAAACAAAATAGCTGATTCTACATAAATGAAGAATAAATCATTGAAACATTGCTGAACTGAGATCCAGTGTGATAATCTGAAAAAACAATGTTTAGACAATGGTACGCAAATCACATCAGTAAAGGGTGACTAATCACAAGAATAAAAGCTTACTATTGGGGAACTGTAGGATTCTCAATGTGGTGTTGTCTTTCTATTGCTTTTACAGGTTACATCTCTGAGAGCCTTGAAGGATGGGCAGTTCATTTTGCAGATACATGCATTTGCAGCATGTTTGCTACATACAAGATAAGATCAGAAAGGATGATTGGTACTGAATATAGGAGCCTAGAATAACTGTAATGATATTCACACTTATACAAGTGAGAAGCTATAACTCTATACTTTACTTTCTTAGAATTCCTCTGATTTTACATTATATCTTGGTCTGTTCCTTGTCAGATTTGTGGTTTTCTTGCAAATCATTGGAACACCTCTCAACTTCTTGGTGCAAGAAATCTGGAAAAAGCCAAAAATAATGTGGGGACAAACACCCAAAAATAGGGACAGATTTTAAATATTACTCTTATGAACTTACAGAATTGTTAGAATAGCAGGATTTGTGTTAGCACACATTTTCTGAAGGCACAAAGTGTGAAAATGAAATGTCTGTCATTATTTAGTGACTTCAATAATCAACGATTTAGCCAGAAAACTAAAAATTTTATGAGAAACAGGCCAAAATGAGAGGCAAAAATCTGGACATTGTACAAAAATCTGGTATGATCATTGAGGACAAAGACATTAAAAATGACAAACAGTTAAGTTTCAAGCTTCATATGCTTTAGAAAATATATGATGATGCACAACCCATTACTTCAGAAACTTTCTAAGTCTAAAAAGCGATATTAAAAAATTGTCTCTTTGGGCCTTTGAGTTTCATTATTTTGGCTTTGCCCAAGATTCTTGTATGAACAGCTTGACTCTTATATGAGAATTTAAACAGAAGAAAACAGAAGAGAAGTTCAAAATTAGAGGTCTGTTGTTATCAATGCAATGATGGTAAGGACATGAGGATTTCACAGATGGTGTAAAATATCATTATCATAAGCATAAACTCAATCTATCAAATTTCAAACAATCCTTAAAAACAATCAGACGTAACTACCATCAAAACCACAATCAATTACTCGCTGTTTGACAAGCACTCATAACATACAATGTGCATACATATTGTATGTGTGTGTGTGTGTGTGTGTGCGCGCGCGCGCGTGTGTGTATGTGTGTGTGTGTGTGTGTGTGTGTGTGTGTATATGTGTGTGCAATGAGATTGTCTATACCATATAACCAAAGCAGAGACCTAGCAAAATACCAAAGCTGGAGGATTGTACCCACAGTGTTTGCTACAAACCTTAAATTTTAATATACTAACTCTTGAGGTATACAACCATGGTGTAAGATGCAAACCCAAAACACACAGATCAGTTATATTCCATTAATTTTCATCACGCTATTCTGCAATATCCTAAAAAAACAAATTACGACTTTAATGTACAGAGTTTGTGTAGAACAAAGATTAATGTTTGCTTACATTCTTAGGTTTCAATTTAAATGAATGCTATGAAAAGCAGCAGTCTAGAGTTTATGGATCAGATGCCCCCTTTTACAGCTATGAACTAGTTACACAATGACAGCAAACAAGTATGTATATGTATGTGTTTATATAAATATATATATATATATATATATATATATATATATATATATATATATATATGTATAAATGTATATTCATAAATATAGTAGCTGGCAAGACAAATACAACACCTATTCCAGTACTAAAACTACTGAGTTAATATAATTATTAACTCACTGGCAATGGCTGAGATATTCAAGCAAGAAACTTACTATAAGAGATCCCTGCGGTGTAGAGATGCTGATAGAATTTGCCTTGGGATAGGTGAGCAAACTAAATGGCAAAATCAAGCACTGTCCAGAATGGAAGAATGTTCCTCAGTTTATGGCTCAGTACAGTAATAGAAGGTTTTGAGGTGGTACAGATAGCTAGGAGCTAGTAAGGTGAAAGTGCAGGAGAAAGATGATCACAAACTGACAGCTAAACTTTTCTGCTTGAGAAAGGAGCCCAAGGTGAAACAATTTTCAAGGTAAAGAGTTCGACAGAGGAGATAGCAGGAGACAATAGAGCTTCATGTACTAAGGATAAGATGTTTTAACAAGGGTAAAACACTCGTACTCTAAGTGAAGAGACCATACCATCATAAACCTACAAGCATTATATTACAGAGCTTAACACTTGTTGCAGCAGATGTAAGAGCCCAAAGTGTGTAAAGGGATATTGTACTCCATGACAGTGAGATATATTCCTCTGCAAGTAGTGCTCCAAACTTCATGATTTACCAGATGTGGAGTTTTGTGATGTACCTAAGCCACAATTTTAAGTTTAACTACGTGGTCAGCTTATGGCTTTTATTGGTGTTCATTTATGAAACTAGTGAAATGCAGTAAAGCCAAATGCAACCCTAAGAAACCTTTATTTTTACATTCTCTGAATGACAAATGGTGCTACCTATCTGTGCTTTGAATGATCGTCTCCATAGATAACCATTATTCCAATTAAGAGCAGTGGTGGAGAAGTTATTCTAACATTAACCATATTACTAGACCTTATCAAAGCCTTTTTTAACTCATCAGGATTGCACACTGAAACGCCTAAGTACCATGTTCAGTCATAGCCTCACCTCAGGCTTTGTGCCCACTGAATGGCGCACAGCAATGGTTATCTCACTCCACAAAGGGGAAGCCACCACTGACCCTGGGAACTACTGTCCCATTAGCCTGACAAGCCTGGTCTGCAAGGCTATGGAGCGTATCATCATAGAACTTATAAACAATGACATTGGTAATCTCCAAACTCTGGACCCTACCCAGTTTGGGTTTGTAAAAGGCAGATCATGTCTCCTGAACCTGATAGACTTCTTTGAAGCGATCACCAAAGCTATAGATGAGGGCAAGGTGGTACACACAGCCTATCTAGATCTCGCCAAGGCTTTCAACACCATCCCCCACTCTGTAATTATAGACAAACTCACTAAACTAGGTATAAATCCCTATGTCACAAGATAGGTTGCCAACTGGCTCACTGACTGAGCCCACACTGTGAAAGTAGCAGACTCTAAATCCAACTTCAGACCAGTGACAAGTGGAGTACCACAGGGTTCAGACCTAGGTCCTCTCCTGTTTGGTATCTACTTCTCTGAAGTACAGGCTAACACAGAAGGTCTTTGGCTAACAAAGTTCACAGATGACTGCAAACTAGGAGCCATAATCAAATCTCCTAACGATGTGGACATCCTACAAAAGGGCCTTACTGAGACAGATGCCTGGTGTCAAAGCCATGGCCTCAAGCTCAATGCCAAAAAGTGCATTGTCATCCCTTTTGGAAAAAACTCTGTATCCATGAAATACCACATAGGCTGTAGTCTACTTAACACCGAAAGTGTGATAAGAGACCTTGGGACACAGGTGGACAGTAGTCTATCCTTTGATAATCACATCGCCACAGTAGTCAGGAAATCCTTCTACATGGCACACCACATCACAATAAGTTTCTCATTCAGGAAAAAAGAGGTCATTATAGAGTACAACACCCCTTTTGGTATGTACCTCACAAGACATCTACAACAACTGGAAATGCCACAGAAATACCTCACAAAGAGGATTACCAGCTTCAAACAGATGCCCTACGCAAACCGTCTCAAAAAACTCCAGCTTTACTCTGTTGCATATCGCCTACTCAGAGGCAATCTCTGCCTAACATACAAAGCTATGTCAAACCCAGAGCTGTTGGACATGCTCCACGTAAAGAAATCCCAATCCCTCCGAGCTACAAGCTCTAGGGACATAAACCTTCTCACCAAAATAAGCAGAACATGCTGGAGGGATAGATTCCTGTCCCAGAGACTTCCCATACTCTGGAACAAACTAGCTATCTATATCAAACAAAGCTCCTCATTAGCACTCTTCAAGAAAAATGTTGATGATTGGATGGGAGATAGGAAATTCACCCCAGGGATTACTTCTGTGCCTCTGCTTGACAGGGGCACAGGAAAATAATGTTCTTGGGTGGCAAAACCAGGGTACTATTTGGCTAGGCTTATATAGGCCCTAGGGCCAATAGCCTAGTACCTACGTATGAACCTATGAACTAACATTCGTTAATCACCAAAAAAAATGTGAATGCAGTCAAAGTTATTCCTTCCCATAGAACTTCTAAAAAACAGGAAACAATAGCATATTGTAGCATATACATGCTTCCAAGGGAAGATGCAAAAAGAGTAAATTATCAGCTACAAAGATTAGAATAAACAAAATGATCCTGTTCCTTAAGATATTGCATACTATTCATACCACATGGTTAGGCATTCCCCTAGAAAACTCACCAGATATGAAAAAAAAACTTCTTCATATTGCTATTAGGGTATTAGGGTACATCTGAAACATTACATTATGCCAAAGGGAGTCCAAATCAAGAGATGATAAGGAGGTCAGGGCTCTGAATGGAGAGATGATAAGGGGTCAGGGGTCCAAATGGAGAGATGATAAGGGGTCCAAATGGAGAGATGATAAGTCAACAAGCAAGGGGTAGTATTGCTAAAATTGAATTCACCCTCAAGGCTTGGTGAGTACCTTCAGGAGGTGGACCCTGTTTTCACAAAAATCTCACCAAAATGACATTTATATATAGACTGTATTTATATTGCATATATCATGGACAGAAGTAGGTTAAAATAAAAAAAAAAGATAGCTGGGTGCACAAGACCCAGGATAAAAAGTGTCCAATCGTGGTAGGCACACTGGTGCCAGGACTAGAAACGATGACAGTGTAGAATCCTCAAAATATGGAAACATTCCTAAAATAGGGCCGGGCCAGGCCAGGCAAGGGAGAGGATGCCCCCCACCCCATTGTAGAAAGAAGTAGTAGCCCACAAAAATCACAAAAACTGATAGGCCAAAGAAGAGCCATAATGCCTATAAAGTGGACTATTGAGGATAAGAAAGAAATTATGTATTATTATCATTATGCAAAAAGCCCAGAATTTCCAGACACAAGATGTACAAAAACAATTAAGAGAGAAAGTACAGGAAAGAAAAATACTTCCACAAGAAAAACTGCCAGAAGCTTCAAATAAAAATTTGTATTCATTAATACAACAGATTTGTTAAAAACACTATATAGATCAAGAAACTTTGATCTGCTTGGAAATAGAAGCATCTGAGGAAGTGCAAAAATATAAACAATAAAACCTAAAGATTTTTCAAAAGTATAAAAACGAAATACGGACATAGGAAACAAAGAGAGATTAGATATGGTGCAATATTTATGCAAAGGAGAAAGCTAAATTAATCAATATAAAAAAGGCAGCCCCAAAGATATTCAAAGAGAAATACAGACAAAGGCATCCACATATGGAAAATTTCACAATAAAAAAAATAATATTACAAAGAGGGAATGTAGAAAAGAAGATTAGTAAAGTAAAAGTTAAAAAAATAAAAGTTGAAGTTATGGGGTGCCTGCTAAGTGAATGATTTGGTGTAGAAGGTCTAACACAGGTTACACCACAGCATGATGGAGTGAGTCCCCAAAGTAAGGAGAAGCAGGAAGATCAGGAGACATCTGAAGAAGAAATATGTATCTGGGAAAGAAAAAGAGATTTAATATGGTGTAATATTTATACAAAGGAGAAAGCAAAACTAACCAGTACAAAAACAGCAGTATCCCATAGGACAGAGCAACGGATAGCAGAGGATGAAACTGAAGAAAATGTGCCACAGGAAGATTCTATTGAACTTTCTATAGAATGCCTGCAGAAAAAAAAAATGTGTCGTCAGTTTAGAAGAAAATGAGCTAAGAGAAGAGTTGCTTGATATAATAGACATAGATAGACATATTAAGATCAATGAGAGAAATAGACTGCAGAAGGTCAATAAAATCCAAAACGTCAGAAGTCTGATAAAACAAATGAACACAGTAATTAGGGCTGTCCATAGAGAGCCATGTGATGTAACAGAAGTAAACAGGGTATATTACTGTGCAGGTAAATTAATAACTGATAAAGTTGTACCATAAGAACACAGGATAGTGAGGGAAAGGAAGAGGAGAAATCGAATACCATCATAGAAGTATCGAATAGAGAAAACTATAAAGCAATTAAGACAAGAAGTGTCACTGGTAGAAGAATATAGAAGAGGGAACAGATCAACAAAATTACTAAGAAAGATAAATGTGGTAAAAGCAATGTGCAGTATTAGAACCAGGATCTATCATGCACTATCGCAAATAACAAACTAAAAATCTCAGCACAGGTGGAAAAACTTAGAAGATGGATAAATATAAAGGAAAAGTACAAAATAAGAAATTTATTGATGTCCCAAAAAAGTTTTATACAGAATTGGGAAATAATGTAAAAGGAATTGAAAGACTGCCAAAAAAAGAAGAAATAGATACATTTTGGAGAAGTATCTATGAAGATCCTGTGCAACATAACAAAGATGCTAAATGTATAGAAGTAAAAGAAAGAATAAGAAATTTAAATGTAGAGGATATTAAATGGGATGAAGTAACAGCCAGAGAGACTGAAACAAAGTTAAGAAAAACCTTTAACTGAAAAACCCCAGACCCAGATGTAGTACCTAACTTTTGGGTAAAAGTATTAACATCTTTGCATGAAGATTTAGCCAGGAGTAAGAACTATTTATATGTGTACTCTGAACAGACACAATCCTGGCTAACAACAGGAAAAACAATGTTCCTACTTAAGAGTGAATCTACAAGCTACCCTAAAAATTATAGACCAATATCTTGCCTTCTGACGACATATAAACTATACACAGGAATTGATGCAGACAGAGTTTATAGTAATTTAGAAGAAAACTCAATTATGGCAGTAGAGCAAGAGGGCAATAAAAGAAAGTCATATGGAACAAAGGATCATTTTTTAATAAATAAAGTCTTAGTGGAGAACTGGAAAAAGGGGAAGAATCTAAGTATGGCATGGATTAACTACAAAAAAGCATTTGATAGTATCCCACATTCATGGATAAAAGAGTGCTTAAAAATGTATAAGATACATCATACATTGATTGACTACATTACAGTGACTATGAAACAGTGGCAGACCATTTTGCAATTAAGCCATGATAAAGGCCAAATTATTATTCCAGGGATAAAAATTCAAAGGGGGATATTCCAGAGTGACTGTCTGTCACCGCTGCTATTCTGCCTTGCACTTAACCCATTAAGCTGTCTATTTAACATTTTAGGCCATGACTATAATTTGGCTCCTAGAAAACAACAAAGTGTAAAGACTTCTCTTCTGTCAATGATTTAAGACTGTATAGCTCATCAGATGAGGTACTGAAAGCACAACTGCAAGTTATCAAAACTTTTTCAGATGGTATAAGAATGTAATTTGGTCTTGATAAATGTGCAAAAGCAACCCTTAAAGCAGGAAAACTGCAGCACCAGGAAAACATCAGTTTGTGATAAGAATGTGATATAAAAGAACTTTAGCAAGAGGGAGTGTATAAATATTTGGAAATTGATGAAGGTTCAACAACAAAACATGACCAAATGTGAATAAAACTTAGTAAGAAATACTTTATAAGACTTAAATTAATCCTGAAAACAGCATTGACATCTAGGAACAAAATCCAAGCTATAAACCAATTTGCTCATTCTGTCCTAACTTACAGTTTTGGAATGATTGACTGGCCCAAAATGTGTTGGATAGATTAGAAAGGAAAACAAGAAGGATGCTTCATGCTCAGCAAATGATTCATAAAAATCAGTGCATACCAAGATTATATATTCCCCATTCCAAAGGTGGTGTGGGCCTCCTTGAAATTGATTACATGTATAGATCTACAATTATGGGACTCCACATATATCTGCTGACCTCACAAGACCCAACTGTAGTGAAAGTTCTGAAACATGAGGAGAATAAATCTAAGATAACTTTTCTTCTTAATCTACCAGAAGCATATCGGCATCAAGCAGGAATGGAAATCAAACCAGAAGCAGATACAAATCAGGCAGCAACTGGATGTACCAAGAAACAATAGAAAGAATATAAGATGAAGGATCGGATGAAATGTGGAAATGCATAAATATAGTTGCAAGAATAGAAAACTTCTGGAAAAATGTCATGTTGATCAGGAACAAACACAGGAATGGTTAAGGAGAGACAAATTTAAACCAAGAGATGAAAGGTTAATATTGGTGGCCCAAGATACTGGGCTACGTACACACTGCTTTACAAAGTCCATTGCACATGTGGGACAAATAGATGAATGTAGGTTTTGTAAAACTGAATTGGAAACTGGCACACCTCCTTGTTGGTTGTGACATTCTATTGGCAGAAGAACTATATACTGAAAGGCATAATAATGTGGCAAAACTGTTGCACTGGGGATTGTGAAACATTATGGTATTGAAGTGCCTGAAAAACACTGGAAACATGAGCCACAAAGCATCATAGAAATGATGGTTTACATCACATGGGATCACCCATTACTAACACACCATCTTTCTTGCCACTCGTAGGTTTTCTAAGATGTTCTGTTTGCTAACTTCTAACTGCTGCAGTTGTTACATTAATTCCTAAGGTGCATGGCTTCACATTTTTATGATTGTTCAGAATTCCAGACATAGTGAAGAACAATGCCATAATGTTTTAAGACACCTGTAATTATTCAATAATCAAAACTAAATTGTTAATGTTATTACTTTGCCAAACATCGGGTGAAACTTTTTGGTGCCATGTTACCATTGCCCCTTAAGTATAATATTTGGTAATAGCAGGATGTAATTCTCTCTGTCTGACTGACCACTTCTAATGAAAGATGCCTATCATAAAAATGGCTATTTAGAGCCTTAATGAAAAAAAAAAACTTTCTTAAAGACAGAAAGCCATATTAAGCTTAAATCAACCCTTGAAGGCATGAAAGAGATAAACTTGGTTACTTAATCTGTGTAGTATCCTTTAATGATGAACATACCTGGAGCAATATATATTCATCTGTGAAGAGCTTTTATGTATTTATCTGTCTGTTGACCAATGCAGAGCATAGATGTAAGTGGACTATTTTCAGGGTCTACCTTGGGTTTACAACCACCAATATTCACTGCAAACAGAGATATTTATAAATGTTAGTACATAACAGGTTGTGTAAATTATTTACAAAACAACAACATGTAAGTTATTTAAATGAACAGAAACCAGTGACAAGTAATGTTGTATGTATTATTTAAAATATACATTATTCTATGTTTGTGAGATTGAGAAGGGCGATATTATGGTAAATATACTACATGAGAACATAAGTAAGAGGGTGGATGATTGAGAGAAGGGGTCAAGGTTGGAACTGGTGAAACAGGAGGATTATAAGAGTGCAGATAGCTTTATGTGCAGAAGAACAGAAACAGAAATAAAAATTAAAACAAAAGAATAGGATTTATATCAAGGAAGAAGGGGTAATGCAGTCTAAATTGCACTTAGGCAAAAGTTGGGGAGTCCTGATTGAAAGAAGGCAACTGTCCCTAACTGGAGTTATACTTAGAGTATTGTTTATAGGTTCATAGGCTAGCTGCCCATTTGGGCTATTTTTAATCCTATCCAATTTTCCAAAGATGAGAAGCAAAGCCTGTACCATGTGTTTGTGAGGTAAACACCTTAACTATTAGCTCCATCTTCCTTCCAAAAATTTTACTCCATTTCAGATGGGACTTGAACTGGATTTGAACCCACAATCCTTGGGTTGGGGGGCCAATGCTGCATCTGTTAGGCCACTAGGGCCTGACGAAACTGCACCTCCACACACATGCTAGAGTGATTAAAGAACAAGCAGAGGGCTTAATGAGATTTGAATTTGTGACCCTGGTTTACAACACTAGTGCTCTACCCCTGAACTAAATGACTGGTGGTTTATGGATTATGTAATGGAGGTAATCTTTAAGCATTGCTCCTGGCTGTATGGTTCTTTTTTAAACTCCTTACAGAAGGTTTTGAAGGAAGTGATGAACTTCTTATTGGGAGAGACAGAGTCCCATATTTGGTGCAAATGTGGAGAATGTGTGTTCATTGCATTTTAGATGTGTAAATAATTTGTGTTAAGTATGGTGTGGACTTTTGAATATATTAAAGATTTAAGATAATGAGGAGCAATGATCTCTCTATAATTCTCTGTGATGAAAAGGAGAAGCTTTGTTCCCATGTATGCTTGAATAAGAGAGTATTTAATAGTAGCAGGATAGTTTTCTGGGGTTGGGGAAACCACTTGGCTTTAGTTAAAGTGAGACAATGGTGTTCTCTTCTTGGGGGAAATATTATCTGTAAAATATTTCTAGGCTTTTCTGTGTCAGATACTTTTAGATGGGGTCCATATTATAATTGAGAGAGGACTCCTTTACCTATGGTAGCTTTAGTTGCTAGGTAGAGGAAAAGGAATAGTTTCCTTGGCCAGATGAGAAGTTCATTAACTTTATATTTCATGACTTGGATATTGTGCTAAAAAGTTAAGTGCAGGATCTAACTAGATGCCCAGACATCTGTAGTAAGGAACAGTCTTGAGTGTATGTTTTTGGTCAGGGCATATGGACTAGCTAGTGGAGGGATTGGAGAGTTTATATGGAGTAACAAAGAGTGTGGCTTTTCTATTTAGTACTGAAAGGCAGATTTAGATGGCACCACAGTATAGCAGGTATAACAGGTGTAGCAGGTGGATCTGTCACCTCACAACAAGAAATTTTCTGATTCAATTTTTGGCAGGGATACCTTCTTTGTGGAGCCTGCATGTCCTTCCTGTATTCATGTGGGTTTTCTATGGGTGCTCTAGTTTCTCACCACATTCCAAAGACATGCAATATATGGACTGGACATTCTAAATTGGTCATAGCTGTGAGATACATGTGTGTGTGGTATAGAAGAGGGACTACAGGAGAGCTAATGACCTGGTGGTGTGAATATTGGCTCTAATTGGAAATAATGGAAAAAAACAGGTTGCTGCTGATACCACGAGGCAAGTTCTGTGCATCAAGCCAGTTTCTGAGAGATATTAGTTCTTTTTCTGTGTCTTTTTACTGAGAATGTAGAGGGCGACAAATCTGCATATGACTATGTAATTAGCATATAAGATTATTTGGAGAGGTTGATGTTGTTTTCCTACTGCTGCTTTTATTGTACCTATTTGCAGCTGAAATAAGTAGAGTGAAGCTATATGCATTTGTAGAATTAGATGTGGTGTCAGGGTTTACAGAGAAACAGAGTCAACCAGCATGGATATTTCTTGAGAGGTATTAGTAGAGATCCAAGAAAGGATATATCTTCAGCAGTAGTTATGCTATTACCATAGAGTAAGTACATTTCTATGATACATATGCTGTTATGATTATTATGTTTGAGAAACGAAATAAGAATTTCTGCATTATTAAACTGAAGGAGAATAAAAGGGAAAAAAGAGTGTTCTAGGAAAATATTTATAGATCATTCCAACCCCACCAGCTTTTTAAATGTTATTTCTATCCAGTGTTAGAATATTAAAGTCTGGGAAAAGGGCATCATCATCATCATCAGCTACATTCTATCTTAGCCAAGTGTCCATTATTACAATGATGCCTGGAGAGTGAAGAGCTATGCATTTATAAACTCCTGACAATTTATTACAGATACTTCTTAGGTTGACACAAAGGATCACTTAATCACATTTGTTTTACTTGGTTGTTAGCATTTAGTGGATGGTGAGTTGGTCTTGGGCAGTAGTGGCTGGTGATGTCAAATCAAGTGGGGGGGGCTAAATTAGGGTGGTATTGTATTACACAAAGTCAATGGCCACTACCTGTGATCAAACAATAGATGGGGTCATTTACCTTCATCCACAGATTGCCTAAGTATGTATTTATTTATTATTAGCCACTTTACTGACTATCTATACATGAGATATCTCACTGCAATCAACAAAGCCAGTCTTAGGTGAAATGGACCACTAAACAAAAATGACTCTGTGGGTCGCCTGATATAAACTAGTCCCCCTTGCACCTCTCTGATGTATCTCCCTTGTTTCCCCTCATCCTGACCCCACACTACCCAGGTAGATTACTTACTTCTTATTTTTTCACTCATTGTCCTACTTTTTAGCTTCCTATATGTTTTTAGCACATTTTAATGAACTAAGACACCACAAAAATAAGTTTGGATGCAGTAAATGAATTAAGGTGTGCATATGGAGGCCACTAGGCCCCCAGATGTCAGAGCATTCTAGATGCTGTCAGGTACATCTCTGAGCTATTTTACAACAATTACAATTCAATGAAATGAGTGCCTAAACAAAAATTCTTGAGTAAAGACAGAAATTCATCTTTATTTTTTTCTTTCAAGGAAAATAAGTTGTGTCTAAAGTTTAATTTTCAAAGCCGACAATGTTGTAGCTTAATAGTAATAATAATAAAAAATAATAAAGCTGGATGACTTATGTACCTCATATGTAGTGTAAAAAATAGTATTCCTGTATGCCTGAAACACGCATGTTTATACTGTATTTTATTATATTTTGCTATAATATTTTTGTTAAGCTCATTTACATATTGTTAACAATGTACTACTTAAACTAAGTTTACTGCTTGTATCTTAATAATGTTCTTTTTGTTATGGAGCTTTTCTCCCCGGGTCTCTGCTGAAAGCTGTTTTTTTTTTTCAACCCAATTGGACACTACCTGGACAACACATCTAAATAAATAAATAATGATAATAATAATAATAGCTATTTGTTAACCAGGTTGTCCCACTGGACATATACTCCCTTTTCAGGGGTAACCCTGGTGCAATGTCTGGTTAAATGACTTAAACTGAGAACACTAATGATTGCAAGGATATACACATCTTACTTAGGAATAGTGCATGCCTTTCTTCTTCTTCAAAAAAGACAGTTATCTTCTATGCACCCCTCTGGTGTTACACTGGGATGTGAGCAAAATTACAAATGGCCAGAAATATATATAATGCAGTTAAGGGTCTGGAAGAAGAAACAAAACCAAAACACATGGACAAAATCCACTCAGATACAGAGAGTACATGCAGAGTCAACACTGAAGGAGTCACAGTGAAGATGATCTAGCTGTCTTAGATGGCAACACTAATCTTTGCAATGTCCTGCCAATGATCAGTTGCTATCACATACATTCTGCCCACGTTGTTACAAGTAGCAACTTATTGAGTACAATACTGATGTTATACTATGATGAAAAGTGAAAAGTTATGGCCAGCTTGCTACTTTCAGATACATAGCTACCCTTCCTACACACACACACACACACACACACACACACACACACACACACTCACACACACACACACACACACACACACACACACACACATACACACACACACACAGTCATTTTCATCAAAGACAATCCCCATACTCATCAATCATAGCCACCTTATTGAATGTGCACACTGCAATTGGTTTTGTTAAAATAGGTACAGTAAAGTATTCCAGCTGGCTTCACACAAATGTGCACTACTTCTGCAAAGTTGTAACAATGACTGATTAACATCAACAAATAGCAACCACATCAATATTTTCATCCATAGACATCCCCCTGAACTTAGCAATTAAATACAACTGATTGCATGCATCTCATATATTTGAAATTAAATGGAATAAAGTAATAATGTGCTACAGTAATTTATTACTGTTAGGGGGTATAGTAGATGACAATCACAAATATGACCAACATATACTACACAACATTAAATCTACATACCAGAAACTAGGCTCCTTTTATAGGATCAATTGATCCTTATAGACACTGGAAGAAAAACTCTAGCCACCACCTTCTTATTGCCAACTCTATTATAAGTCACTCCTAGCCTAACAAACTTAAACAATACTCAAAAAAAAACTTGCCTCCTGCTACAATAAAAATAGCTATATTGGCCACCAGTATCTCTCATATGAGCCACCACTGTCATAGC
Source organism: Protopterus annectens (assembly GCF_019279795.1). NCBI lineage: Eukaryota > Metazoa > Chordata > Ceratodontiformes > Protopteridae > Protopterus > Protopterus annectens. The sequence goes on along the minus strand of NC_056744.1, from coordinate 212,963,211 downwards.
TTAAAGCAATTAAACTGGCTTCAATTACACAACTACCTAGCATAGCTAACTGCAGCACACAAACTCAATCATCATCTAGAAAAATGCCCTGCACTACAAAACTTGTTACTGCCCTACTGTCCAGCAAGGGACCTCCATTCTAGTAACAAATTCTTTCTACTCACAAATAAGTCAAATAATGTTGCAGGAGGCTTGCTGTACTCCCAATACATTGCTAAACTCCCGAATAGTATCCCCACACAAATAAAACTCTCCAGCAAACTCAGTAGTTCTAAACCACTGCTTAAACAGCATCTTAACCGACACTGGCCTTGCACACGCTCATCACCAGGTTAAGACTTTGTGCTCACCATACGATACTCACCAAATACTATCATTAAACAGAATACTCCCAACCTGTCACTCAAAATGACAAAACAACTTTTATACATAACTGCTGCCTGTACAATCCACTAAGTTACACGTGGGCTTTCTCTTTAGTAATGTCTATCTCTCTAAAATCTTAGAATGCATTTGTGCAACTACTGTATGTATATAAATGTAAATAGAAATGTAACTGCTCTGTGATTAACTGGAAATTAGTATAATGCAATGTAAGCAGATGGAGCTTTTTTCCAGGGCCACTGCTGAAAATGGATATTACCCAGTCAGGCTTTCCCAGTAAACAAAGACAAATAATACATAAATAAATATTACTACACCAGACACCCACATGTGTGCACAAGTATACACAGATTAAACATTATTATAGCCACTTGTATGACTATGACTGTACACCTCAGATATTTAATTGTGATAAAATGAATGCATAAATAACTGCTAACCAAGAATGTATCATCTCTGCTCACTTTTATCAGAATACAGTCAAAAAGCCACTGCACCCCTCGCCCCACAAACATCTCAATCTCTTAGCTCAAGAATCAAGGAAGAAGTTAAAAGCAATAGTAGACAAAGAACCAAAATCAGTGACAGCTATCGCCTATATACAAGTAGAAACTTGGTAGACTAACAGGCTTTGCATTAGCATGCTTTTTATAGGCTATTAAGCCTGAAACATAAATGCCTGTCATCATTATTCAGTGATTGTGATCATAGGATCATAGGAAGTTACTAGGCTATTGGCCCTGAGGCCCTTATAAGCCTAGCCAAGAGTTTAGCCCATGTTTAGACAAATCAGTAGCTAATGCCCTTGTCCATCAGGGACACAGGTGGAATCCCAGGGATGTATTTTCTATTTCCCATCCAGTTATCCAGGTAGCGGTTAAAAAGGGGTAAATAGGTACTCTGCTTGATGTGGAGAAGGAGTCTAGTCCACAGATGGAGGAGTCTCTGAGACACAAATCTTTCCTGACAACAAGTCCTATTGATGTCACAGACCAGGTTGAGGCCTCACATGTGGGTTACTCAAGTGGAGCTTGACTTGTGGATATGCAGCAGTCCCATCAAGGCTGGGTCCAAGATCGCCTTGTATGCCAGACAGAGGTCACCTCTGAGGAGTCTGTATGAAACTGAGTAGATGGATAGGGCTTTTAGCTTATCTGTGTATGGTAGATGTTTGAGGCCTTGGATCCTCCAGGTGAGGAACCTGTGTAGTCTCTCCATCTGCTGCATGTGCTTTGTGAGGTACATGCTGAAAGGGGCATTGTACTCAACAATAGGTCTTATGAGGGAAAAATGCAGGGATGTTATGACCACCTTGTCCCTAGATGAAATACCCTTACTAATGAGGTGGGCCATGTAGAAAGCTTTCCGTATGACAGAGGCAATACGGTGGTCAAAAGTCAGTTTGCTATCAGCCTCGGTGCCCAAGTTCCTCACGACTGATTGCATGTGCAGTACCTTATTATCAATGTGATAATTTGCAGGGATGTCACTCTCCCCAAAAGGGATGATAATGCATTTGTTGGCATTCAGTTTTAGGCCATGTTTCTGGCACCAGTCATTTGTTTGAGTAAGACCATCTTGGAGGATGTCCACATCACTAGAAAAATTGATGACAGCACCCAGCTTGCAGTCTTCTGCAAACCTGATCAGCCATAGCCCACTAGATTTGGCCTGCACCTCCGAGAAGTATATCCCAAACAGCAAAGGCCCCAAAACCAATCCCTGGGGTACACCACTTGTTATGGGTCTACTACCTGAGGTGACTTCCCCTATTTTGACTAGGTGGGCTCTATCAGTAAGTCAGTTTGCTACCCATCTGGTAACATATGGATTGAATCCAGCTAACTTCAACATGAATACAGAGACCAAATAAAAAATAGCTCCACAGATGAAAAGCACTCAGTCCAGGAATCACGAATGTTTAGCGATCAGAAATAAGTTAAATAGTTGAATAACTTTAATAAATAAATAAGAAACAGAAAATTGATCAAGCGCTTTCGCCTGGTTCGTACCAAGCTTTATCAAGATGTTAAACAGTTGAAAATAAGGCCATTTTATATCATCGTTCATTAATCATGTGACCACTTAATTCACCACACATAACATTAATTGTAATAATTAAATAGTTAAAAATTTAAAATGCTTGTGGTCTCTACAAAACTGATGTTGCTGCAAAACGTATTATTTTAAAATCTATCTAGATACCTTAATTAATTCATCTGCATCAAAAATGAATCATGTAAGAATACATATATATATATAAATACATTACATAAACAACTAATAATTAGTATAATCTGCTAAAAAACATGGATTAAAATGCAAATGTTAAAAAATGTTAAAAAATGTGTATGCTTTGTGTATACTTAATGTGAATCCCAACACATTTCAGGTTAAAAGTTAATACAATAAAATAAAAAGTCTTCACTGGCTAGCTGTAAATTAACCACCTAGTGTCCTCAAATTAGTATTTTACTTGTTCACAACTTCTCTCTGTTTAGTTTTAGTACACTTGCTATACTGGTACTATCATTTAGACCTGGGGATCTTGTTGCATTTAATTTTAATTGCCATAAAAGTTCTATGTGTTCAAGACGAGTCTCCCAGTCACCTCCTCTAGGATCCTGGGTGACTTGGTCTAGAACAAGGAATTTCAAATGCATTTTGCTACATTGCATTGAGTGTTTCAAAAAGCATTAGTGTCTTTCTTCTTGCTAATTTCGTATAAATGCTCATAGATCCTTTTTCTTAGTGGCCTCTCGGTCTTGCCAACATAAAAACTGTGACACTCCATGCAAACACCGAGATAAACCACCCCTTTTGATACACAATTGTAATAACTTCTTGTATTAATCTTAAAATTCCTGGAGGGAATGTATAAACTATTACTATTGTATATATAAGGACACTGATTGCATGCGCCACATTTAAAGGTGCCTACCTTGTTGGAGAAATGTGAATACTTTTTGTCATTAGTCCTGTTTTCCAATAAACGTTTAAATTAATGTCTCTCTTTCTTGTAAATCCGGGCTTAGCAGGTATGATTTTGTTAATGTCCTCCTGTAGTGTCAACACTGGCCAATATGTCAGAATAGTCATTTCAACTTGTTGTGAGTCCCTAGTGTATGTATGCACTAAGTTATTGTGTAGTGATTGTTGTTCAACATCATGTGAGTGTTCTAATGCCCTACCTTTACCAAGTAATGGTGGATATTTTGATTCCCTATTGCTCAAAACCTCCTTTGCTAGATTATCCACCAAGTGGGCTGGGTAACCTCTCTCCAAAAAGAGTTTTTTTAAAAAATCAACTTCTTTAAGAAATAAATCGTGGGTACTTGTCATCCTGGATGCACGAATGAGTTGTCCTTTTATTATGCCTTTTTTCTGATAAAAAGGATGGCCACTGTCAAAATGCAGAAATGTGTTGGAAAAAGTCGTCTTTCTATATATTTGAGATTGGAAAAGGTTGTTAACATGGTCTTTGAATAAAAGAACATCCAAATAGTGTAGGGAATTTTCACTCACGTTGTGTGTGAAAGCTAAAAAACCTGTAGTAGAATTAATGTAAGTAATAAAATTTGAGAAACTGCCCATGTCACCATCCCATAGAATACAAATGTCATCCAGGTAGCGTTTGTAGTAAGTAATATGTTCAGCCCAACACGATGAAAATATATATTTGTTTTCCCAATAGTATAATACTATATTCGCGTATGTTGAGGCACATGGAGCACCCATCGCTACACCTTTCTTTTGTCTAAATACCTCTCCATTAAAATAAATGAAGTTGTTCTCAAGAACTGCTTCCATAAACTCCACCACTAACTTGACCGTGTTGTTACTTAGTTCAGATTGTGTGGTCAAAATTTCATTAAACCAATCTAGTCCTATGGAGTGAGGAATACTGGGAAATAACTCTATAATATCTATGGTTGTCATTAATATCTTTGGGTTATACAAACTTTGTTGAACCTCATTAAGAAATTCCCAGGAGTCTTTACAAATAGATTTTAACGTTGAAACAAATTTTTTCAGTGTCTAGTCAATAAATTTCCCTAGAGGCTCTGTGATACTGCCAGCTCCTGCTACTATGGGTCTGAACTTTAAAGGGTTCAGTCCTTTCTGAACTTTTGGAATCCCAAAGATTACCGGGATCCTAGGTTTTGGGACATGCAAGTAGTTGTGTAACTTTTCATTAATAGCACCTTGCATCAAGTGGTCCATTAACATGAAGTTAATCTTAGAGTACGCAATATTCACCTCGTTCCTGGAAACTGATTCCTAGGTAACAACATCCTGTAACATATTGTGAATGTGTGTCTCGTATGCCCAATTGTACAGTAAGACAACACCCCCACCTTTATCAGGTTTCATTACCCTGATACCTTCTTCTTTGAGTAAATTGGTTAGTTGATATAAGTGAAAATCAAAATTATTAGGTGGTTGGTTTGAACCAAGTGGATATTTCTTTTTTAGGTCCATCTCCACTAATTCCTCAAAAATTCTTAAAGTAGGATGGGTGGGGGAGTTAAAAGTACTACTCCTTGTATTTGTATGGTTAGTTAAAGTTTGTCCTTTAAAAAATAGTGCAAGATTCAGTCTCCTGATGAACAGTTTAAATTCTACTAGCATTTTAGATAAATCCATGGTACGCAGGGGGACAAAATGAAAACCTCTGGTAAACAACTCAAAAAAGTCAGGGGTTAGTATAGTATCTGTGAAGTTGTAAATAGGAAAACTATCCTTAGTTACCACTTTGTAGTTACCACTAGGTGAATCTCCATTAAAATTGTCCCAATCAATTGAACAAACTCCATTAGAATCAATTACCTGTGAGACCTGTTCCAATTCTGTTGGTAAAATGCTGTGTTCCTGTCCCCTGGTCTGCCCTGGGGAAATTGAAAAACCTGATGTTGGTTTTTATTATCTTTTTGAGCAAGTTGTTCACTTCTCCTGGGTGGGTCTACTAATGGGGTGTTGATATTGTCAGTGTTTTCAGCAATGTCGGTTCTCTCCTCGCCATTGGTAATATTACGTTTGAATTTTCCTGACAAGGGGTAAGCCCTCCCATCTCTATATTCAATCAGGTCACGCTCTAACTTCCTTATCTTACGACTAACTATCTTAATACAGTGCTGATCTACTTCATTAAAAACATTGTCATAACATTTTTTAATACTAGAAAAGTTCTTGTCTTTAACAATGTTATCATTTAACACTGTCAATTCGTTCAACAAAGAATTAGCTTTGATTTCATAATCTTGAATCATAAGATCCAACATTTCCAAACCAGGTTACTAGGCTATTGGCCCCGAGGCCCTTATAAGCCTAGCCAAGAGTTTAGCCCATGTTTAGACAAATCAGTAGCTGATGCCCTTGTCCATCAGGGACACAGGTGGAATCCCAGGGATGTATTTTCTATTTCCCATCCAGTTATCCAGGCAGCGGTTAAAAAGGGGTAAATAGGTACTCTGCTTGATGTGGAGAAGGAGTCTAGTCCACAGATGGAGGAGTCTCTGAGACACAAATCTTTCCTGACAACAAGTCCTATTGATGTCACAGACCAGGTTGAGGCCTCACATGTGGGTTACTCAAGTGGAGCTTGACTTGTGGATATGCAGCAGTCCCATCAAGGCTGGGTCCAAGATCGCCTTGTATGCCAGACAGAGGTCACCTCTGAGGAGTTTGTATGAAACTGAGTAGATGGATAGGGCTTTTAGCTTATCTGTGTATGGTAGATGTTTGAGGCCTTGGATCCTCCAGGTGAGGAACCTGTGTAGTCTCTCCATCTGCTGCATGTGCTTTGTGAGGTACATGCTGAAAGGGGCATTGTACTCAACAATAGGTCTTATGTGGGAAAAATGCAGGGATGTTATGACCACCTTGTCCCTAGATGAAATACACTTACTAATGAGGTGGGCCATGTAGAAAGCTTTCCGTATGACAGAGGCAATACGGTGGTCAAAAGTCAGTTTGCTATCAGCCTCGGTGCCCAAGTTCCTCACGACTGATTGCGTGTGCAGTACCTTATTATCAATGTGATAATTTGCAGGGATGTCACTCTCCCCAAAAGGGATGATAATGCATTTGTTGGCATTCAGTTTTAGGCCATGTTTCTGGCACCAGTCATTTGTTTGAGTAAGACCATCTTGGAGGATGTCCACATCACTAGAAAAATTGATGACAGCACCCAGCCTGCAGTCTTCTGCAAACCTGATCAGCCATAGCCCACTAGATTTGGCCTGCACCTCCGAGAAGTATATCCCAAACAGCAAAGGCCCCAAAACCAATCCCTGGGGTACACCACTTGTTATGGGTCTACTACCTGAGGTGACTTCCCCTATTTTAACTAGGTGGGCTCTATCAGTAAGTCAGTTTGCTACTCATCTGGTAACATATGGATTGAATCCAGCTAACTTCAACACGAATACAGAGAACAAATAAAAAATAGCACCACAGATGAAAAGCACTCAGTCCAGGAATCACGAATGTTTAGCGATCAGAAATAAGTTAAATTGTTGAATAACTTTAATAAATAAATAAGAAACAGAAAATTGATCAAGCGCTTTCGCCTGGTTCGTACCAAGCTTTATCAAGATGTTAAACAGTTGAAAATAAGGCCATTTTATATCATCGTTCATTAATCATGTGACCACTTAATTCACCACATATAACATTAATTGTAATAATTAAATAGTTAAAAATTTAAAATGCTTGTGGTCTCTACAAAACTGATGTTGCTGCAAAACGTATTATTTTAAAATCTATCTAGATACCTTAATTAATTCATGTGCATCAAAAATGAATCATGTAAGAATACATATATATATAAATACATTACATAAACAACTAATAATTAGTATAATCTGCTAAAAAACATGGATTAAAATGCAAATGTTAAAAAATGTTAAAAAATGTGTATGCTTTGTGTATACTTAATGTGAATCCCAACACATTTCAGGTTAAAAGTTAATACAATAAAATAAAAAGTCTTCACTGGCTAGCTGTAAATTAACCACCTAGTGTCCTCAAATTAGTATTTTACTTGTTCACAACTTCTCTCTGTTTAGTTTTAGTACACTTGCTATACTGGTACTATCATTTAGACCTGGGGATCTTGTTGCATTTAATTTTAATTGCTATAAAAGTTCTTTGTGTTCAAGACGAGTCTCCCAGTCACCTCCTCTAGGATCCTGGGTGACTTGGTCTAGAACAAGGAATTTCAAATGCATTTTGCTACATTGCATTGAGTGTTTCAAAAAGCATTAGTGTCTTTCTTCTTGCTAATTTTTTATAAATGCTCATAGATCCTTTTTCTTAGTGGCCTCTCGGTCTTGCCAACATAAAAACTGTGACACTCCATGCAAACACCGAGATAAACCACCCCTTTTGATACACAATTGTAATAACTTCTTGTATTAATCTTAAAATTCCTGGAGGGAATGTATAAACTATTACTATTGTATATATAAGGACACTGATTGCATGCGCCACATTTAAAGGTGCCTACCTTGTTGGAGAAATGTGAATACTTTTTGTCATTAGTCCTGTTTTCCAATAAACCCTTTAAATTAATGTCTCTCTTTCTTGTAAATCCGGGCTTAGCAGGTATGATTTTGTTAATGTCCTCCTGTAGTGTCAACACTGGCCAATATGTCAGAATAGTCATTTCAACTTGTTGTGAGTCCCTAGTGTATGTATGCACTAAATTATTGTGTAGTGATTGTTGTTCAACATCATGTGAGTGTTCTAATGCCCTACCTTTACCAAGTAATGGTGGATATTTTGATTCCCTATTGCTCAAAACCTCCTTTGCTAGATTATCCACCAAGTGGGCTGGGTAACCTCTCTCCAAAAAGAGTTTTTTTAAAAAATCAACTTCTTTAAGAAATAAATCGTGGGTACTTGTCATCCTGGATGCACGAATGAGTTGTCCTTTTATTATGCCTTTTTTCTGATAAAAAGGATGGCCACTGTCAAAATGCAGAAATGTGTTGGAAAAAGTCGTCTTTCTATATATTTGAGATTGGAAAAGGTTGTTAACATGGTCTTTGAATAAAAGAACATCCAAATAGTGTAGGGAATTTTCACTCACGTTGTGTGTGAAAGCTAAAATACTTGCAGTAGAATTAATGTAAGTAATAAAATTTGAGAAACTGCCCATGTCACCATCCCATAGAATACAAATGTCATCCAGGTAGCGTTTGTAGTAAGTAATATGTTCAGCCCAACATGATGAAAATATATATTTGTTTTCCCAATAGTATAATACTATATTCGCGTATGTTGAGGCACATGGAGCACCCATCGCTACACCTTTCTTTTGTCTAAATACCTCTCCATTAAAATAAATGAAGTTGTTCTCAAGAACTGCTTCCATAAACTCCACCACTAACTTGACCGTGTTGTTACTTAGTTCGGATTGTGTGGTCAAAATTTCATTAAACCAATCTAGTCCTATGGAGTGAGGAATACTGGGAAATAACTCTATAATATCTATGGTTGTCATTAATATCTTTGGGTTATACAAACTTTGTTGAACATCATTAAGAAATTCCCAGGAGTCTTTACAAATAGATTTTAACGTTGAAACAAATTTCAGTGTCTAGTCAATAAATTTCCCTAGAGGCTCTGTGATACTGCCAGCTCCTGCTACTATGGGTCTGAACTTTAAAGGGTTCAGTCCTTTCTGAACTTTTGGAATCCCAAAGATTACCGGGATCCTAGGTTTTGGGACATGCAAGTAGTTGTGTAACTTTTCATTAATAGCACCTTGCATCAAGTGGTCCATTAACATGAAGTTAATCTTAGAGTACGCAATATTCACCTCGTTCCTGGAAACTGATTCCTAGGTAACAACATCCTGTAACATATTGTGAATGTGTGTCTCGTATGCCCAATTGTACATTAAGACAACACCCCCACCTTTATCAGGTTTCATTACCCTGATACCTTCTTCTTTGAGTAAATTGGTTAGTTGATATAAGTGAAAATCAAAATTATTAGGTGGTTGGTTTGAACCAAGTGGATATTTCTTTCTTAGGTCCATCTCCACTAATTCCTCAAAAATTCTTAAAGTAGGATGGGTGGGGGAGTTAAAAGTACTACTCCTTGTATTTGTATGGTTAGTTAAAGTTTGTCCTTTAAAAAATAGTGCAAGATTCAGTCTCCTGATGAACAGTTTAAATTCTACTAGCATTTTAGATAAATCCATGGTACGCAGGGGGACAAAATGAAAACCTCTGGTAAACAACTCAAAAAAGTCAGGGGTTAGTATAGTATCTGTGAAGTTTTAAATAGGAAAACTATACTTAGTTACCACTTTGTAGTTACCACTAGGTGAATCTTCATTAAAATTGTCCCAGTCAATTGAACAAACTCCATTAGAATCAATTACCTGCGTGACCTGTTCCAATTCTGTTGGTAAAATGCTGTGTTCCTGCCCCCTGGTCTGCCCTGGGGAAATTGAAAAACCTGATGTTGGTTTTTATTATCTTTTTTGAGCAAGTCGTTCACTTCTCCTGGGTGGGTCTACTAATGGGGTGTTGATATTGTCAGTGTTTTCAGCAATGTCGGTTCTCTCCTCGCCATTGGTAATATTACGTTTGAATTTTCCTGGCAAGGGGTAAGCCCTCCCATCTCTATATTCAATCAGGTCACGCTCTAACTTCCTTATCTTACGACTAACTATCTTAATACAGTGCTGATCTACTTCATTAAAAACATTGTCATAACATTTTTTAATACTAGAAAAGTTCTTGTCTTTAACAATGTTATCATTTAACACTGTCAATTCGTTCAACAAAGAATTAGCTTTGATTTCATAATTTTGAATCATAAGATCCAACATTTCCAAACCAGGTTACTAGGCTATTGGCCCTGAGGCCCTTATAAGCCTAGCCAAGAGTTTAGCCCATGTTTAGACAAATCAGTAGCTGATGCCCTTGTCCATCAGGGACACAGGTGGAATCCCAGGGATGTATTTTCTATTTCCCATCCAGTTATCCAGGTAGCGGTTAAAAAGGGGTAAATAGGTACTCTGCTTGATGTGGAGAAGGAGTCTAGTCCACAGATGGAGGAGTCTCTGAGACACAAATCTTTCACGACAACAAGTCCTATTGATGTCACAGACCAGGTTGAGGCCTCACATGTGGGTTACTCAAGTGGAGCTTGACTTGTGGATATGCAGCAGTCCCATCAAGGCTGGGTCCAAGATCGCCTTGTATGCCAGACAGAGGTCACCTCTGAGGAGTCTGTATGAAACTGAGTAGATGGATAGGTATTTTAGCTTATCTGTGTATGGTAGATGTTTGAGGCCTTGGATCCTCCAGGTGAGGAACCTGTGTAGTCTCTCCATCTGCTGCATGTGCTTTGTGAGGTACATGCTGAAAGGGGCATTGTACTCAACAATAGGTCTTATGAGGGAAAAATGCAGGGATGTTATGACCACCTTGTCCCTGGATGAAATACCCTTACTAATGAGGTGGGCCATGTAGAAAGCTTTCCGTATGACAGAGGCAATACGGTGGTCAAAAGTCAGTTTGCTATCAGCCTCGGTGCCCAAGTTCCTCACGACTGATTGCATGTGCAGTACCTTATTATCAATGTGATAATTTGCAGGGATGTCACTCTCCCCAAAATGGATGATAATGCATTTGTTGGCATTCAGTTTTAGGCCATGTTTCTGGCACCAGTCATTTGTTTGAGTAAGACCATCTTGGAGGATGTCCACATCACTAGAAAAATTGATGACAGCACCCAGCTTGCAGTCTTCTGCAAACCTGATCAGCCATAGCCCACTAGATTTGGCCTGCACCTCCGAGAAGTATATCCCAAACAGCAAAGGCCCCAAAACCAATCCCTGGGGTACACCACTTGTTATGGGTCTACTACCTGAGGTGACTTCCCCTATTTTGACTAGGTGGGCTCTATCAGTAAGTCAGTTTGCTACCCATCTGGCAACATATGGATTGAAGCCTAGTTGAGAGAGTTTATCTATTATACCAGAGTGGTGAATAGTATCGAAGGCTTTGGCCAAGTCAAGGTAGGTGGTCTTCCCCTCATCTATGGCTTTGGTGACTGTCTCAAAGAAGTCCACCAAATTTAACAGCCATGACCTCCCCTTGACAAAACCAAACTGTGTGGGATCAAGAGTCTGGAGGTTGCCAATGTTTTTGTTAATGAGGTCCATGATAATCCACTCCATGGCCTTGCAGATCAGGCTAGTTAGGCTGATGGGTCTATAATTTCCTGGACTGGTGGACATTCCATCTTTGTGCAAAGGGATGACAGTAGCTGTCCTTCACTCAGCTGGGACAAAACCAGTTCTCAGGCTTTGGTTGAATAGTGTGCATAGTGGTGCTGCAAGTTCCTGCCTGAGTTCATGTAGGATGCAGCCTGGGATGTTATCGTGTCCCATGGAGACTGTATTTTTTGCCTTTGAGAGGGGACTGATGACTTGCTGCCTAGAGATAAGGGGAGGGGGCAGGTACTGGGGATGTCATGTTTTAATGATGGGGGACAGCGGAGTGAAGTTTTCACTGAACCTGTCTGCCAGCAGGTTGGCTACATGTACAGCATTTGTGTATTTGGTGTCCTTGACCACCAGTTCTGAGCAGATCTGAATGCTTCCCTTGAGAATGTGGACAGATGTGAAGAAGACCTTATGGCTGTCTTTAGTAGATTAAGCCAGTTTGGACTCGAAGTTTGCTTTGGAGGATTTTACTAGTGCTCTTATTTGCTTGTTCAGGCTAAGGAGAGATTGTTTCTGTTTAGGCACCTACTCCATCTTGGGCCAGGACAGCATTTTTTTCTTTGTATTATAGAGTTTATTTATTGTAGATGTCTACCAGACAGGTTTACTCTTCCTTAAGGAGGATGATTTCATCCTGTCTGGTATTCCTGATTCCATGCAGCTATATAAATGCTCATATAGTAGTTTGGTGTAGGTTTGAGCATATGTGCCAGTTCCTATGGAGGGGGAGCGGGCTGTGAAGCTATTTATACCTTTCCTCAGGAGGTTGTAATCAGCTTTAAAGAAGTTTTTTTGTTTGACCCTAGCTTGGGGGGGGTCAGGAAAGATGGTGAATTCAAAAGTGACTGCTTTGTGGTTGGATCTTGCCAAGGATGATGACACTGTATGGGTGTTGCAGTGGTTACTCATGTTGGTTAATACCAAGTCAAAGACATTTTCACTTCTTGTTGGGGTGTCAACCAACTGGTCTGTGGCATTTGCATTGACAAAATCAAGGAATCTCTGGGCATTTGTGTTTTGGCATGAGTATTTCTTCCAATCTATGGTTGGATAGTTAAAGTCACCCAGGATCAGGGTTAAAGGTTGAATCTTGATAGATTTGAAGAGGTCCAGATAGGTGGAGTGGGCATTTTGAGTCAGAATTGGAGGTCTATAACTAGCTATTATTTGAATACGGGTCTTGTCAATTGTTAACTGCACCTAGAGTGTTTCCTGTGCATCATAGTATTTGACCAGCCTAGAGGTGTGTATGTCTGTTATATATATTTCAACTCCACCTCCTTTTGTTTTGCTGCCCACGGTTTGGGGTCCGAATGAATGATAGGATGAGTAACCTGGTATGGGTGGGGTGCTCTCTACAACTTTGAACCAGGTTTCTGTGACTACACAAATGTCAGCTTCTCCCAGGGTTAAGAATGTTTGCAATGAGTGCAGTTTCATGTTTAGACTCCTAGTGTTTAGCAGCATGACCTTTAATTTACATTTTGATGAAATTTTCATGTTGGTAGTTTTGACCTTATAGTATTTCCTAAAAAAAGGCACAGCTTTCCTCTAAAAAAACAATCAGGCTGAAAAACCACAGTTAAATGAAATGATATTGTGGGGTTGTAATAATGAGGGATGTTTGCGACTTAAAAATGATGGCAAAGAAAAAGAGGGAAGGAAAGCTGCTAAATATTAATTATAAGGCAGAAAAGGGGAATAAGTGAGGTATCAGCAACTTTCTGGAAAAGAAATAGATTTTGGCAAGTACTCTATAATAGATAAAATCAACATAGGGAATGTCACTATTTGTAAGTGAAGTTACTATATAAAACAGCTAGGTGGCCCAGAAGGTAAGTGCAGTAAGAAAGGCACAGTGTAATTTCCCAATGGTGCATGATAAGATCTGATCTGACTACTCCAGCTGTGTCTGCTCCCCTAATACATTTTGCAATGCTATGAGATAATCAACAGTACTGCCTTGCCGTACACAAAAGTGTAATCAGGTTTGGCCATTGCTATCTGGATTGCATGAGTATTTGTGGTTTGATAGTTTAGGCACACGTTATGATTTTATAGTAGGTCTGGGACTTGCAGTGTACAATAACAGGCAGAAAACATATTGAGATTCAAAACAACTGTAGTCAAGTTCAGCCATTTCTATCAGGATTGTTTTAACGTTTTTGGTTTGATGAGATGACATTCTGTGCCCACAGTTATAATTTTATTGCATGCTTGAGACTTGCTGCATGCAATAACAGGAAGAAACATATAGGTGCATAGGTTCATAGGTAGGTACTAGGCTATTGACCCCAGGGCTCATATAAGCCTAGCCAAAAAGGTACCCTGGCTTTCGCCACACAAGAAAATTATTTTCCTGTGCCCCTGTCGAGCAGAGCCACAGTGGTGATACCCAGGTTGAATTTCCTATTTCCCATCCAATCATCAAGATTTTTCTTGGAGAGTGCTAATGAGGAGCTTTGTTTGATATAGATAGGAAGTTTGTTCCAGAGTATGGAAAGTCTCTGGGACAGGAATCTATCCCTCCAGCATGATCTGTTTATTGTGGTGACAGGGTTTAGGTCCCTAGAGCATGTAGCTCGGAGGGATTGGGATTTCTTTAAGTGGAGCATGTCCAACAGCGCTGGGTTTGACATAGCTTTGTATGTTAGGCAAACATCACCTCTGAGTAGGCAATATGTGACGGAGTAAATCTGGAGTATTTTGAGATGGTCTGCATAGGCAGTTGAAATTCTACAAGGAGTTCTGGGCTACGTATTGTAGCTCAATGCTTCTTTATATTTCTTGGGTAAGGAAGGTGGAAGATGGGATTTATAGTTGATTGCACAAACATATTACATTTAAAGAAATGAAAATTAAATGTAAATGAAACAGAAAATAGAATCTTTTTTCCTATTTACCCATTAACAGAAAATGCAGTAGACCATTTTATAGATGTCTGAATGCTGAACAACTTCATGCTGACTGTAATCTGTCATTTTTTTTAATTAGTAATATTACTCACAAAAATAAATGGAATTTGATTGAGCAATACATGCCAAATAATGCTTAGGGAGAGGACGGGGCTTTCAAAGAAGGCAGGATTTCAGCATTTATGTAACGCTGATCCGAGTAAAAGTATTAAAAAGAAAACACACTAATGCTGAACAACGCTAATAATGGAAACTATTATTATATTTGTTACTATTAATATATGTGAACTCATGTTGCAACTGAAAATGATTTAATAAGTAAATGAGGAAAACAAGAATTTTTATGCTGCATTTTTCTCATTGACAAAATGTTGAATATTTACATACTAGCAACATTACTTATTTCTTATAGAACTGCATGATGAACAATGTGTATATTTACTAATCAGATCCTAATATCTTGTTGCTTTAGTTGTCCACTTTTTTTTTTACACTTGTATGGAAATGATTCTCTACATTTTGAAAGCAGCAAGCATATAAAGCATTTTACAGATTTGTCTGTGCTTTGAGTTATATAGTATTTAAAGAGCAAACATAACTTCTTTGGTGTGTTTTTTACATTTTATATGATAAGCACTGGAGCTGTAAATTCTTAGAATCTGATCATAACAACATGGCAATAACATTTTTTTGATGATGTTGATTGAATGGTAAAAAATCTGTGATAATATTTGCATAGTGATGATCAGTGGGTTGTCTGAATGTCTGTTTTTGTATCATCAAACATACATTACCACTCAACACATGCCATGCTAAGACATGAACTACCTCCAATAGTCAAAATCAGAAAGCAAAACCTATTAACATCTCAAAATATTTAAATGGAAAAAGTGACAAAAACAGAGGTGATTGTGAACATAAACCATACCCAAAACCAAGTTACAAAAAATGTACAACAGTAAACTTAAGAAATAAAATAATAACATAGAAACATGAAACTACAAGAACAGCCATACCCTGCCAGTCGTGACATAAAGCAAACTATGTAAAGATAAAAGTAAAGTGAAGAGTAAAAAAACTTACAGTAACATGAAACTTCAGTCAAATCAGATTATAAAACATACAGAACTAACTCATACTCTAGGAATCCATTAATATGTGGTCATAAATAATTGCTTTATTTGTTGATTTTGCTTTAAAGTCATTCTAAAGGTCCCTATTACTTGAAATTGCCTTGTCAAGGTAGTTTGTTTGTTGTTTTGCTGTAGCATTAGGCTTGCAAGCAATCATTCTTGGTGTTATTAGATCAAGAAATTAGCAGTCCCCTGTATAGACACAAATGCCCAGAAAGTAAATTTTATCTATAAAACGTCCTTTAGAACTGAAACATGTAACTTGATGTGGCTAAGACAAAGCCATTGCACAGAGGTAAGCTTATAGCAGCTAGTTTGCATATTAAACAACACTACTATCAAATCTTAGCATACTCTAACGTAGTCTAGTGCCAAACCCCAGAGACCACCCAAGAAGACTTCTGTATAATCCAGTCTATGACCTACAGTAGCCCATCCCAATACAGGTCCAGACAATATGGATACGAAATTTCCAAATGTCTCTGTAGCCAGCTTGGTAGATATGGGCTTCCTGAGACAATGTCACAATTGTCTCATATTTACAGACAATCACTAAATTCTTAAAGAAACAAGCACAGAATGTGAGAGATGCACATACACAATTTCAACACAGCCAAAAACGTCACATACAAACAAGGTTGTCAAAAAGACATACACATTAACACACTACATCCACCACACATAGTATCAACCAAACAAATAGACCAAATTGTGCTGAGGCACTAAAACAATCTTCCCAAACATCAAAGACTACATATAAACAGCAATGCCTATCCTTATCAATCTCTAAAGCACTCATCGAACGCAACACCAAACACCACACATATGCCTACAGTCAGTGGATCTCTAAGAGCAAAGCCTATAATGCAAGCAAACTCATTACTTGGGACCCTTGTCATAGGGCACTCCATTGTATGACATGCAGATGCCCCAATCACCAGACTGACTAAAGGGAAGACAAAGGTTAATTGTTTATCTGGAGCCAAGATCCACCAGTTTACACATGCAGTGAAGTCAGTACACCACAGGTACCAGTATGATTCTTTACATGTTCATGAGAGTGTTAATGACCTGAGATGTACTTCCCTGGAGTATATGAAGAGACATTGTTTATCTCTCTGAATATGTGTATCAGGCAAGTGTGTGCCTTGCATTGAGCAGGATTCTACCTTCACCAAGGATGATGCCGCAGTATGAAGAAAAGATGATATTGGTAACAAACCATATTGCTTTGCAAAGGATGGCCTACACCTGTCTCCCCTGGGCTTCCAAATATTGGCTAAAACTTTATTCATCCCATTAGAGCCTTTATTAGGAAATGCCAAATTGCCACACCTGCCAACACAGAATCCTGAAGATGTTACTGCCAATGCTAGGAGCCTAAACAAGAAACTCCACACACTACAAGCTCTCCTCACTCTGAGAAGACAGACATCTGTGCAGTTATGGAGACATGGTTTAAATCTACAGAAAGTACTCCAGTAGTGCAAGGCTTCAGTGCCTTCCACACAATTAGACCATCAGCTGCACAGACAGGGACAAAAGGTGGAGGAGTCTCAGTCTATATTAGCAACAAGCATAATGCTACATTGGCTAAACAGGATGATGTCTTAGAATTATCCACATGCAAATCAATATAGACAAAATCCCATACCATATCATAGCAAGCTATAGGTCACCATTTATGTCCCAGAATCCCATAGCTCATACAAAACCTGCTGGACACAATCACCATTAAACCAAATACCCTATTCATGGGTGACTTTAACTACCCCTCTGTCAACTGGGAAACATACACTGCCTCATACCCACAGGCACAATGATTCCTGGACTTTATTATCACAAATACCTTTGAACAGATAGTGCACATACCAGCCAGAGGTTCAAACTTACTGGACCTGCAACTCATCAGTATGGGAGAGTGCTGTCCCCCCACCCCCAATTTCATGTCCATATTGGTGAAGTCAGACCACTAAGCTGTCCCCTTCAAAATAAAAATTAACACTATAACCCCAGTAAACCCTGTAACAGTTAGGAACTATTCCAAAACAAACTACAATCTATTAAGCAATAGTTTGTCAAAATTCAATGTCACTCCCATTCCTGAGGTCAAAGCAACATATGCAGAATTGCTCACAGAGACTCTGTACAACCATGTAAATGGCTGTTTAGAGGCCTGTGAACCTACTAGCAGTAAGCCAAACCAAAATAAACCACACTGGTGGAATCCTAACCTTAATAGAGAATATAACAAAAGGAAAATAAGGCATGGCTAAAATCAGAAAGAACTTCTTTCATAATAAAAGGAGCTATTTAATTAAACTAAACAGAAAACTAGGATGAATTATTAAATCCAACAAGGCCAATTATGAGGTCAAGATAGCCTCACAGGCTAAAGACAACCACAAGGCCTTATACAGCTATGCTGGATGGTTTACTTACAATATTGCAAAAGGCTAAACATATTCTGTTCGCAATATCAAAGCAAACCGCTGAACCCAGAATCTTGACTGCTACACAGTTTAAACCCAAATGATCGACACATTTGAGTCGACATTGTCACTGAAAACATCACATGATATCCGTATAGGAGCTGATGTAAATCAAACTCCTACATGACATATCACGTTTTTGCAGGGGGCAAGCCCCCCTGCACCCACTCTGTAAGGGGGCTGTGCCCCCCACACCCCCTGCTAGTAATATATTCCAACTCTGAGATTGCACTACAGTGGGGACATGGATGAATTTCCAATCCCCACTGAACCGTGATCTCCGTACAGTTTGTTGAACACACATGCAAATGCACTACTGCATTCACATAAGTGTGTTCGACTACCCCATACACTTGACATTGTGTAATTCGACTACCCCATACACTTGACATTGTGTAAATAGCAATCTGATGTTCAGCAGCATACAGCTTGTCCTTCACACAATTGATAGTAAACCATGCTGGATACTTCAAAGGCAGCACACATCAGTGTGCTGAACTACTGGTCAATGGTGCCACCTTCACTGAGCAGAGCAACATAGCAAATTTGCTGGCTGATAAATTCAGCTCATAGTTTATATTCATTATAGTGTCTTTTGGGAGAACTGTCACTCAAGCTAATTAATCCATCAATAAGACACTACTAAGAGTTGACTCAGTAGTCAGGATTCTAGGAACATATGTAGATAGTAATCTTGCCTTTGACCAACATGAGGCTAAGGTAGTAAGAAAATCATTCTGTGTCACCCAGCTTATAAGCACATGGTATCCAGGTCCATGGAAGTCATAGTGCCACTTTATTCTGCCCTTATCAGGCCCATTATTGAGTATAATGCCCACTTCAGCATGTACCTGACCAGACATATACAACAGTTGGAATGACCACAAAGGTTCCTCACCTGGAGTATTTGGGGTACTAACACATTGTCTTATACAGATAGCCTTAAAGCCCTATCTCTATACTCTGTCTTCTACTTGTTACTGAGAGGCAGTCTAAGCCTGGCATACAAGGCATCATCAGATTCCGCTCTTATGGATAATTTGCATATCCACAAAATAAACATCATCAAAACCGATCCAAAGATTACAATTTTGCTTGTGACACAAATAAAACACATTGGCACAACAGATATGTGTCTCAGGGGATCCCCATGCTTTGGAACAGGCTCTCCATCTATATGAAGCAGAGTACATCCATAGCAATATTTAAGCATAACCTTGACCAAATGATGAGAAATCAAAAATTTGCCCTGGGTCTAGACTTCATGTCTGTGATAAACAAAGGCAGACATTAATGCCCAAACTAACATACCCCCCTCCCACATAACCTCTAGAAACTTCCTGACATACCCCAGCTTAATAAAGTCACATGGTAGATAGTGACACAGTTGGGTTGGATTGCATGGCTAGACTTATAAAGGTCCTGGTGGTCCTTAGTCTAGTATATACCTATGAACCTATGAATTGATTGCAGTAAACATATGACAATTACTATTACCAGGTGAACCTTGCACATCTGGACAAAATAACAATGAAGGCAATGCACAGGGTAGGTGCCTCCCTCAGCTCATTTCTCAGCATACAATACTATACGCTACTTCTTCACTGGTAATGACTTCAAATATTTTTTTATAGGCTCAGCAGCAGAAACAAACAATTCTACCATACCAATAAATTTGGAGGATATAAGCAATAAAATGGCTGCTGTAGATGTTGATGATGATGATGATGATGATGATAGTATAGTTATATTTATGAGGCAGCCTGAGGAAAATGACTTGCAGTTCCCAAGTTTAATGACAGGCTCTCACACCCCACAGCATGATAGGAGGTCACAGTGCATAACAAAGTCAAGCACATGCTGACATCACACTCATGCTTGTACAGAGAGAGAACCCATGCACCTCTACACCAGTATCTCCCAACCCATGCACCTCTACACCAGTATCTCCAAACCCATGCACCTCTACATCAGTATCTCCAAACCCATGCACCTCTACACCAGTATTGTCAAACGCATGTACCTCTGCACCAGTATTTCCACACCCATGCACCTCTACACCAGTATCTCCAAACCCATGCACCTCTACACCAGTATCTCCCAACCCATGCACCTTTACACCAATATCTCCAAACCCATGTACCTCTACACCAGTATCTCCAAACCCATTCACCTCTACACCAGTATCTCAAAGCCTGTGTACCTCTACACCAGTATCTCCTAATCCCTGCACCTCTACACCAGTATCTCCATACCCATGCATCTCTACACTAGTACCTCCAAACCCGTGTACCTCTACACCAGTATCTCCATACCCATGCACCTCTACACCAGTATTTCAAAACCCATGTACCTCTACACCAGTATCTCCAAACCCCTGCACCTTTACACCAGTATCTCCAAACCCCTGCACTTTTACACCAGTATCTCCAAACCCGGGTACCTCTACACCAGTATCTCCAAACCACTTCACCGCTATACCAGTATCTCCAAACCCCTGCACCTGTACACCAGTATCTCCATACTCCTGCACCTCTACACCAGTATCTCCAAACCCAGATGAACACTTTCAGGATGATGGCAGAAATTCAAAGGTAACAGTGTCCACAATGACACTTTTACAAAGGGGAGCCAGGTGCAGGAATTTGTTACAGCTACACCAGGAAACACATAAAGCATTGTTGCCCAGCAGATAACATGCTGTGATATTGTCCAGCCTCAGAGCATTGCCACAGTGTAAGTTGGAAATGGTCAGAGTCCTCCAGGGCACAAGTGAGGATTTCACCACTACATGGAAATGTTACAGAGTAGGAATAATGCTGTGATCACACTGATGCTTAGCATGGTAGCATATCAAGCATCAGTGTCCATTTCCATTCATACACTAGTTAGGACTTACCAGACTCAAGTAGGAGTCAGTCGTGGGAATAGAAGAGGATGAGGTACTGTCCAGACTCATGAGGGTAGATCGCATCAGACTACAAGTGCTTCCCAAGAAACTACTGTAATTTAGTCAGGGGAAAAGCACAACAGATTTCATGCAGGCCACATCAGCAGTCATCTACACTTAGCAGAACCTCTCATTCAATGCCCCAGTCCCTGTCTTGGTCCTGCAGGACTATAATATCAGTGTCTGTAGGATCACCACCACTTGACCCTACTTGGTTTGGATTTGTCAAAGGGAGATCATGCCTGTTAAGCCTGGTGGGCTTCTTTGAGGCAGTCATCAATGCCCTGACTGAGGGGGAACTCTGTGCATACAGGCTACCTACACTTAGCCAAGGCATTTGACACTATCCCTCACTCAGACATCATTGACAAACTCACCCAGCTAGGTACCAACCCTTATATGGTTAGATGGGTCACTAACTGGCTCTCTCATAGAGCCCATATAGTCAAATTAGAGGAATCCACCTCCACCAGCAGATCTGTTACCAGTGGTTTTCCACAAGGATCAGTCCTGGGACCTCTACTGTTTGGAATCTATTTCTCCAAAATACAAGCAAAAATGAAAGGTCTGTGGTTGACAAAGTTTGCTGATGACTACAAACTGGAAGTGGTCATAGAATCTCCAAATGATCAAAAATAAAAATAACGCACCTAAAAAGGACAGCGAGGGTCTAAACGGTTTGATCATTACTTTATTAAAACAAAATAAAAATACAAATTAAAATATTGAGTGCTTTCATCCCAAATCAACTGGGAACTTCAAGTTAGTTATTATTTCTATTTTTTTGTTATTTGTAAATTATAATGCACTATACCATTTGCAATTTTGAATCTTCAAATGATGTCAACATCCTATAAGAGGGTCTTACACAAACAAAAGGTTGGTGCCAAAGTTATGGCCTTAAACTCAATGCAAAAAAAAAAAAAAAAAAGAAAAAAGTATTATCATCCCTTTCATTAAGGGCGATGTTCCTAATAACTGCCACATCAATAGCAACACTTTAAGTATGCACTCAGTGATGAGAGACCTCGGCACTCAGGTTGACAGCAACCTCACCTTTGACCACCACGTCTCCACAGTGGTAAGAAGGGCATTCTATATTGCTCATCTCATAAGTAAGGGTATTACCTCCAGAAAAAAAAGAAGTTATAACCTCCTTGTTCTCTTCCCTCATCAGGCCAATAATTGAGTACAACGCCCCATTTGGTATGCACCTTTCCAAACACATGCAGCAGTTGGAGAGTCAACAAAGGTTCCTCACAAGGAAAAATATAAGTCTTCAGTATCTGTCCTATGTGGATCATCTGAAATCACTGTCACTGCATTCTGTTTCATACAGACTACTCAGAGGTGATCTCTGCCTTGCATACATGGCAATTTCTGACCCTACTTTATTGGAATTGCTGCATCTCCATAAGTCAAATGGGTTGCTCACTCTAAACACCTTAACCTGGTTTGTGACATTAATAGAACCTGCTTGAGGGACAGATTTGTCTTCCAGAGGTTACTGCACCTTTGGAACAGACTCCCACTTCATATCAAACAGAGCACCTCATTGGCCCTCTTCAAGGACAATATGGACGATTGGATGAGTATCCGTAAATTCGCGCCAGAGGTTCTACCTGTGTCCCACTTGGATAGGGGCAATAGGTGCTGATCACAGAAATAAGGGTAGAACTTGGCTAGGCTTGTAAGGGGCCTAGGGCCATTAGCCTAGCAACTTCCAATGATCCTATAATCCTATGAAGAAAGAGTTAGGCTGCCCTGCTTACTTCTCTTATGTTTATGAAATGTGAAAAATGGAGAGAGTTGAAAGGATAGAATATGAGAACATAGTTAAGATAGGAAGTAGTGAGGATTTATTTGGGGAAAGTAGAAGATGAAATGTAGAATAATAGATAGGGAGGGGGGTCAGGGTCAGAATCGACATAGTACAAAGCAGTATGGCAGGGAGGTTGTTGGGAATATTGCTAAATGTTAGCTTGAAGTTGGGAAATAGGAAAATGCAAACATGATTGTTTGTATGATAGTAGCAAGGTTGTATGGGGAGGGTTAGAGAATAGATGTCACAGGTGAAATGTGTATTTGGGAAGTATAATTGTAGAGTAAGAGGGGGTGGGTGGGAATTGAGGCTGTGGTAGGAGGGAGAAATGAAGCCAAGCACAGTAGGATTCCCACACTCAGTTAATTTTTTACATCAGTTTATAGCCAGTACAAAGCAATTAATAAGGAAGCACAAACAATGTTTTATTTCATTTACTGCATGCAGAAATCAGGTAGCTAGGGAGACTAAGCTTGCAAATGATTCATCTCCCAAGACCCTGCTTATACTTATCAAGGGTACCAGACCTTGTAGAGATTTAGGGTGTATGGCTAGGCTTAAAAAGGCCCCTGCGGTTGTTAGCCTTGCAAACATTTATAAATCTATGAATCTGCATCAAGTAGGTCATGACATCAGACCAACTCGCTATCCAGCTCTCATAACAAGCTCTCTTCAAAATCACTTGTATCATCATCATCTAGCACATCTTTATGAGATGTGTAGGACACATTTGACCTTGACCTACTGTGATTCAATTGTGATATTTCTGTCACTTACAATTTGACCTCCACGCACAAGTCAAAAGTGTAACTCAAAGCGGAATAACTTATTAAACTAAACAAAACAAAAAAAGGGAGAGGGAACTTTGGAAACCTTTCAACTGTGTTTATTTCATTCCTGTAAAGATGCATCTTAAAACCTCATAGAACTGTGAAAAAAGTTATGTCATAACATATGATTGCAGAGATTAACACCATTAATGTTGTGCCCTTTTCTATTATTACAATTAGAAATTACCTGCAGCTTAAAAGTAGTGATACACACATTCAGGGGAAACATCAGCAAGAAAATTACGACTAAAATGAGTGTTCTGCTATGTAAACAAAAACTGCTGCCACTTCACCACCACAAATGCACAAACAATGATATTTGTTGTCTCTAAGGCCACAAATTATGACAAAATAAAATAATCCTATGTGAAGTATCTCAGCAAATAACATAGTTCAAAATAAGGAAACATTGCATAATGGGCTGGATTCATGAATGTCTACACATCGTGTTGCTATCATTTAACCACTGCGCCTCAAACACAACAGCAAGCACTTTTGTATTCATTAAACTGCTCTGCATGTCGTGTAGAGCTTAAAAGCAAAGGTAAATGGCAGAGAATGCTAATGAAAGCATAACTAGCCAAACTGTATGATAATTAGCAATCCAAGATAGCAGAGCCATTCAGAAAGCTCTAAAGCAATCCTGCACACTTGATGTAGCTCTTTGCCATGAACTCAAAAAACTATTGGAGTACAGCCACTATTACACTTAAAAAAGGTAATGTTAATGGCTGCTGCTGCTCTCTTGCACATGTATGTGCAACAGGATCAAATCTATACTGCTGCTGATGATAGAACTTGGCCAAGGAGAAGAAGTGTGTTCAGACCTTGTTTAACATATCATGGACTGTATGATGCTGAAATATTAGATCAATACAGGGTTGATAGGGAAGCACTACAAGAACTGTCTAACCTCTGCCACCCTCCACCTCAGATGCAGGAGAACCTATGCCAGTGGAAACTAAGGTATGTGTAGCAGAGCCGGTTCCAGCACTAGGTGACCTAGGCAGTCGCTTAGTGTCCACTGGCTTGGGGTGCACATTGGCCAGAGGGTTGCCACTAAAATTTACACTTCTTCTTCTTTAAAAATGTTCTCTGCATACGCTACATTTCTTCTTTAAGAGACACATGCAGAGTGAGTTCTTAGTATGATGCAAGCACATCGAAACCAAAAGAGCACACACAATTTAGGAAATGCTCCTGAAATAGGTTAATAGAGCACAGATCATTTTTAGATAGGGGAGTGAGTGTGTGCATAATGCCCCAGTTAGGAATGGGAGGTTGGTTAGCTCATTAAGTCTCAAACCCTGTACCTTCAGTGTAGGACCCTAGCACCTGAAACCTCTACACCAACTGCCAAGCTGCCATCCACAAGGACTATTGAGTTTTAGTGCATTTTCAAAGAATGTTGAATTTCTGTTCATTTACAAACAATGTTGAGCTTCTGTACATTTTCTAAGACAGTTGAACTTCTTATTTAGGAATACTGAGTTTATGTCCATTTTCAAGGACTGTTGAGTTCCAAGGCAAGAGAAGTTTACTGTTGTTCATGCTAAACCTGTTTTCAAAGTGTAACTGTTTTGTTTAGTAAATGGCCATCATCATGGTTTGTGCTATAAATTTTATAAGTAGTGTTAGTAGTACAACAGGTAGCATACTTGCCTCTTTTGCAGAAGGCTGTGCATTCTATTCCCACCTTATGTACACGTGCTGATCTTGCAGTGCCTTCTTTGATGGGGGGGATGCTACTGAGTGTGGCCTCCTTTGAATGAGATGCTTAGTAACTATTAGCCTGTTGCTGGTTCAACAGCCATTCCTTATTGCAATATTTCCAGCTTACTGATTTTTTTTTTAATGCAACATGGGCAGTGTATTTTTCAAGGACACCAGGCACTGAATTTGTACATGAAACACTGAAATGTAAAGTTGTTTGTCAGCAGCAATTCCTCCTTAGTTATTCTTTAATGGGGAATTATTCAGATGACTTTTACTTCTGCAGTGATTGTGTATATTGATTGATATTAGTGGATTGTAATGACAGAAGTTTAAATGACCTTTTGTGGTTGAAATGTTCTGCAATGGGTAGTTTTATCCTTATTGGTTCATATATTTCATTTTGTTGCTTGCTGGAAAAATGTTCAAACCTGCAAATTTTAAATACACTCTAACAAGTGGTGCTGTATTATGCAAGGAATATAATTTAATATGATCAGTATGATGCATTAAAGAAAACATACATGTATGCATGGTACAAAAAAGATGTGCAAGGGGCCAAAAGATAAAGTTAGTGTGCCACTGGCCAAATGCATTTTCTTTGAATGTGGGTTTCAATACTGTTTCAATGAAAGTGAGCTTCAAGGGCAGACAAGCTTACTGTAAATATTAAGTATGTTTGCATTGTGAGACTGTATTGTTCTGTTTAGCAAATGGCTATCAATGTTTGTGCTACAAAATTGGAAATAAAAGTTTTAAATATATCTAATCATTGTAGAAGTAAAAATTAAAATAGCATGCACACTGACAATTTTGAACTGTGTTATGGTAACTGTGGAACAATAGCCAAGTAATGGGACATTGGAATGTCTGAGGAGGTGCTGCTGGGGGGAATGCTGTTGGGGGGAGTCATGATCATTAGCCTGCCTTGGACCTCACTTGACCATAATCTGCTCTGATGTTCATTATTAAGAATATTAATTACTGGCACATTCCAGAGACCCACAGGGGATATACTAGGGGTATCACAGGTCTCACCTCCAGAATTTTGCACCAATATCATAATGCTATGCTAGAATATGCAAGGAAGTACATCTATTTTCCATGCATACCAGAGGAGAGAGCAAGAACAATGCAGGAACTTGATGCTGTAACACACTTCCCTGAATGTTCGGGGGCCATAGACTGTACTCACATAGAAATGTAAGCCTCACCTGGTGAACAGGGAATGACACATATCAACAGGAAAGGGATTTACTCAATCAACTGCCAGGTTGTCTTTAATGCCCAAAGGATCATCCTCAATGTCTGTGCAGGCAACCTAGGCAGTTACCATGACTCACACAGATGGCACACCTCATAGCTTTACACAAGATTGATAGTCCATAAGGCCATCTACTGGGAATGAGGTTATGCACTGGTACCATGGCACCCATCAGGAATGTGCACACACCTACAGAAGAAGGATACAATGATGCCCATGCTCAAACTAGAAACATTCTAGAGTTCATGTTTGGCATGCTGAAGTGATGATTCCACTGTATCGGCAAATCAGGAAGTGTACTGCAGTATGATCCTGGCACCTGCGCAGAAATTCTCACAGTCTGTGCCATGTTGCACAATATCATCTTGAGGAAACAGCTGCAACAGGGACAGCAAGGGCCAGTACCACACATTCCTGAATCACAGGCAGGGTCAGCACCTCCATTATATACAGATGAGGATTCTGAGGAAGAACATCCAGCTAGAAGGGAGTCGGCAGATGTAGGCATGTGCAATATGAGCTTGTCCTGGATAAAAGGCAAAGGATAGCACACACACTCACTACCTAAGAGGCAAAGAATAGTACACATACTCAACAGCTAAGAGACAAACAATATCACACACACACACACACACACACACACACACACACACACACACACACACACACACACACACACACACACACACACAGACACACACACTCACTCACCATTGAAGGAATACACACATAACAACCTAAGCACACACAAATATTCAACCAGTGCCAGTCAATGTCTAAAAACTTGACTTCCTTATGTAATGGCTCTGGACGGACAGCATCAGAGAGAGACAGCCCCAAAAGACATGACTCATATCTGTAGTTATATCAAGGTAAGTGTGGGAACAAGTGTGTAAGAAGATAAATGCAACTGATATACTTGCATATGGTTTGTCATAAATGTACTCCACCAGAACCTGTGCGAGGTGTCCACTAATTGCATTATTGGCTTATAAGGAATGATATCTGATACTAGTATTCACTGTACAGAATAACTGGCATCAAGTTAGTCACTCACCCACTATACACAAAACAGTCAACATGACAATTATATCAGCAATTGCACAAGTAGAACAATAAGCAGGAATGCAATATCAATTATTTGAATGTATGACTTACAATAACTGCAACAAAATTCCTCTGAAATGGGAACGTACAAAAACATCCCATTTTTTTATGTAATACATATGCATAAAATCAATATAGTAAGAAAGACTCACTTGGCTATACTGCATGTGCATGAGACAGATATGCAACCTTAAGTCAAACCCAAATGAACACAGAACTTTAGGAAAAGTAGGAATTATCTATCTAAGTATTTAGCTTGCATATGTGCCAGTTGGCATGGACAGTTTTTGTGAAATGTATGTGTGCTTCTGCATGAAGACAATCAAGCTCTGTGATAGCATTACATCTTGCCATGTTGGATAGGAGTGTGCCATGCATGGTAGAGTTGTCAGTTCAGTGTCACTGCTCTTGATCATACAAACTGATTCTGCCAGAAATTGCACTACAGTGAACATGAGTGATGTTTGCTGAATGAGCTGTCTTCATGACAGCATTCAGGACCATGACCCTGTTGCCTACTACATCTAGGCGTACATGCCTCAATCACTGATAGAGCAGTGGATGTAGTGCCACTACAGGAGTGGGATCTGGTATGCCTATGTCTTCTAATATCAGAAGATGTTGTGACTCCATGAACACGTGGATGCCAACCCTCTACAGCAGATGTTCTATCACAAACACTGCCTGATCCAGTGTGTCACTCATCCTATCCAAGGAGTCATCCACATGGTTAAGGCAGTCGCACACATCAGAATGCCCTACATTTATGATTTGTACTCTTTCTTCTGAGGTTCTAGTGGAATGTGCCTGTATCTCCATAATGGCCCTATACATATGTCTGGTGGCATGTAATGCACACTAGCATCAAGAGAATGATGGACAGTACAACTCCTCCAAGCACCACTAGCAACCCTACTTTGTGATATCAAACATTCATGATGGCTACCTGCAGACTCGACAAACTGTGCAAATGGAGTAACCACACTACCCTGATCAACTGCATCATCCTCAGCCTGCCCTATATATGAGAGCTCAGTCTAAAGGGTATGTGTAGGTATACTGACTGTGTCCAAAATAAGGCCAGGGATATATGACCCACAACCTCAGTGTCAGTCTAAAACTCTGCACTCCCTGAATGTGCCTTTATATCAGCACTATCATCATCAGAGCCTACCAACACTCTGATATCAGGTGGTATGAGTTCTATACTGCCACTGTCAGGATCACATGTGATAATAAGCAACAAACACAAGAATGAGACAAACAGTAACTAGAAATTATCCAAACTGTATTCCAAACACTCATGTTAAACAATTTCAAATGCTAGAGGAATATAGTACTTACTCTCTCTTCAGATTTACATCTAACTAATAGTTATTACAAATCAAAGAAAGTTTGTGCTTATCATGTGCAGGTAGTCTTCTAGATGGTGATTCTGATATCCCTGGAGAAAGAGGAAGGCAGTGAAAAAAGGCTAATAAGCATCACAGTGCAAATGACATAAGGGCAGGAGACAAATGTCTGCCTATCTTCCCCTTAAGAAAGGTCTCAAAAGCAAGCAGACTGAACAGCCTCCAACACAATCTCTGTTAGACTGTGTCCCTTCTAAACCATATGTCTCAATGTTTTCAGGTATATCAGAAGTATACAAGTACTGACACATAAAGAATGGCAGAAAAGGCTTTATATATAGCATACCTGGAAGTTCTTCTTGGGACACGCTTGGCCTGTCAT
This sequence comes from Protopterus annectens, assembly GCF_019279795.1. Classification (NCBI taxonomy): domain Eukaryota; kingdom Metazoa; phylum Chordata; order Ceratodontiformes; family Protopteridae; genus Protopterus; species Protopterus annectens. Next base: position 212,933,613 of record NC_056744.1, on the reverse strand, counting down.
CCACATCAGCACCACCATCAAGGAGTATGTGTGAGCCCTCTGCTGAGCTGTTGGGATCTCTGACAGTAGACAAGAACTGCTCAGTTTCAGTTTGTGGTGGTTCGGTAGCAGAACAACACACCATAGCCTTCTGTTCTCCTGTGGGACACTGTAATCATACACTGCTGTATTTGATTATAGTTTCTGACATAGCCATCCACTGTGTGTATGTCAGCAAACACCTCCTGCCATATCCTTTTTATGACAGACATATCACCTCTGCCTCTGTCAAGCAGGAAGGATCCATAGCAGTGCAAAACTTCAATTATGACCTCATTCCCTGCTTCACTGAATGGAGGCTTGAGTGGAACAGATGGTTGCCATAATCCTGTATGACATGAAACAGAACAAAAGATAAAACACATTTGTAGCACATAGAAAAATTCTTCTTCTTAAAATCTGTGCACTAATAATCAACACAAAATAACTGAACACACAATGATCATTTTACTATACACAAGCTAAGGGAGTCACCCCCCCCCCCCATACCAACAAAAAAAAAAAGAAAGAAAAAGAAAGAAACTTGGAATACATTAACATTGCATCCATTTTGTTAACATTTCTGTAATGAGGACAACAGTTGTATAACTGTTTTCTGGATGGAAGCATTATCAATAAATAGGCAAAAATGCAAAGTAGAAATGTCAAGACAATTTTCCTAGGTCTCTCTACTGTTGTGAAAGTTGCAAGGGATATCTGAGAAGTCTAAGACCTCTGTTAGCTACAACCCCTTGAAGTTGATAATAAACATAATACACTTGTCTGCAATAACTGATGAAAATTTCAACAGCATTATACTGTGATATAACCATACCATTCATTAACAAACTTTGAAAGCACAGCAAGAACTGACATATCTGCAGTATATCAACAGTGAATGAAAAAAATGCATGCATATTGAAATGCATTCCAAATAAGAAAATGTAAGCAGTTTTTGAAGAGGGTTACCTTATAAATAATACAGAAATTTGTAAGAAACTCTCCTCCAAGTAAATATCAGTAATGATCTGTCCATATCAAACCAGTCTCCCTTCCATCTACTTCCATAGCTACACCATTACCTTTATATTGTGTAGGTTCAGCCCTCTGAGCACTGTAAAAATGCAAATGAGGTGTTAAATCATTAGCATTCCTGAATACAACTCTCAAGGCAAACTTCATGTACATAGCTACATGATTGCATTCACATGTTCTATGACTGCATGGAGGAGTAATGACATTTGTTAGCTGCTAATGGCTTGCAAGGGTTAATGATTACTCTGACAAGCAATACTGAAGAGACTCTTCTCTCTGAAGTGTGCATATGTGTGTGTTTCATGCATAGCAGACTTAAGAAAAAAGTGGAAACACCTTGAGAGCTATGATAACAACCTTAACATTTATCTTCTTTACATAATAGCTCACTCTTCATCCTCTGCCTAAAAATTGTTCTGCAATTCTAATCAGCTGTATTATATATTGAAAAAAATATGCAAATAAATGTCCTTGATGTTGCATTTGTGTTAGTTAAGCCAACAAAAGGATAAGGTGCTTAGAAAATAAAGAAAAGTAATAGCTGGCAGCGTTGGCATCCTTACATTAAAATGCATGAGGTACTATTTGCCTAAATTTGTTGTTAATATCACAGTCCTCTAGACATACTCATGCAAATGAAAAAAGAACATTTTCTGATCTTCCTTCTGGTGTAGCTGTAATTTGATGGTCTTCTAAGTCAGATCTGCATAGTATGTACATTTTCTGAATAATATTATAAGCCCATGCTTATTATCAAAGAGATATAAGAAACACAACTGTGTCTGTGTTGTTACTGCACTGAATTGAAGGTTCAAATCCAGACAGTGTGCTGTTTGAGAAGGTTAATACATATTTCCTGAGTATGAGATTAGGTTGTAACACATGTACAGTAAGGAAACCTCACAATCCTGCATTTTTATTATTATTCCCTGATATTTGTTGCTACTGACATTTTTTTATTCTGCTAATCATTTGCACTGATTTTGGCAAAGCATGCTTTGTACTGGCAGTGTTTCATGGCAGTGAACATGAGTGCACTGCCCAAGGTACAAAATGAAAAATTTCATTTTCAAGGTACAGGCAGTAAGAAAAGAAATTCCACATCTCACCTAAGTAACACTGTAGCACACAGTGTAAATGAAATGAGTTTAAAGAAACAGGACAGATGAGAGGTGAATCCAGTTTACAGATATTTTTATTTTTAACTGGATATTCAAAAACTATAGAAGAATAATATGTTGTACATGAAATGCATATGCTAAAGTATGTAACAGGTCCATATTTTACATGTAGTTCATGTGAGTTGAGGTTATCCACATTGATAATATTATTAGCAAGTGACATTGTATCATATGACAAGTTGTACAGTATTATAACACAAAAGGATTAACATGAGTTCTGTGGATAATAAAATTGTATAATATGTATGTCAGGGCTCAGTTTTGAGGAAACTGATGGAATGATCAGCATGTGCCAAGATTACATCCAGGAACTGCCATTGTATCCTCAAGGTAGACGCATGGGAAATATGCAGTCTGTCTGCAATCTGCCACTGGTAGGACCCTGTTGCAAGTATAGTGAGGGCTATACATACCTTTGTATCCACACAGATTGGAAGACCATGCATCTCACAGTGCTCCTGTGGGGGATGTATATACTCAATGAGACACTTGCAATATCCCTGTCCACTCTGAACCTATAAAGTGTCTCTTGACTATCAAAATTGTAGTGAGTTATCCTCTGTCTATCTCCTTCTTCTTGGCTGACAGGAGCCACTGTCTGTTAGTGGTTTTGGCTCAGCAAAGACAAGCAACTCACATTGAGAAAAAGCAATGCTAGCAGTAAGTGACAGCATTATTGTGGTCTGCAAAGTACATGGAAAATGTGCAATTCTGCCTTATACAATGAATCTGCAAATGGCACGGAGAAGAGTGAAACTTTGACTATGAATTGCAAATAGGAGGGAGAAGGCTTCATTACCATGATTTTATATTATTTCTCATCTGTATCTCATTATATCTTAATTTGCTTATGTTCATTTGCAACCATCATGGATTAGTGTAAATAGCATCTATGAATGGTGGCTTTGCTGAGCTCATTTTCAGACAGTGTAGACAGTTATAATGCATTTGTGTAATGAATATGAATGCCACGCATGGAATTGTTGAAATTAAATGTGCAAAAATGCAAAATTAAACAAAGACTGGAAAAGATTATCCCCAAGTAAAATGTGAAGGTACCAGGGAGTTTTTGTAAAGGAAAAGCAGTGGGTTCTGCATCTGTGCTTCCTTTTGATGCATTACTGTCTTAAGTGGAGTCATGCTCATACTGTTTACATCTGGAAGAATGAAAGGCACAGGTACGTTTTGAGTATGAATGTTGAAAGAGCTTTACAATGAAAAAAAAAACTTGCTGTCTTGGGTGCATTGGAAGGTGTCATAACTTAGTTTTGTAAACTTTCCTAATAATAAAAGGGGGGGAGAACAGGT